>NC_089742.1:5457740-5497740 GCF_040412425.1 Macrobrachium rosenbergii | reverse complement strand
ATAATTTTTCATACATTCATTTTTACTCTAACCATGGTAAACAAATTAAGTGGTCAACATTTTCCAGTATGTGTCTTAGAGCTTTTAGAATCTGTAGTACTGAAATTTTGGAAGAGGAGTTTAAAATTATTGATAAATAGGCGATTCATTATATTACCCTCTACATTTTTTAGAACTTTGTAAAAATAAAGCAAAAAAGACTTATTACAGTACAACCAGTGTTAACAACGAACTTAAGAATATTCTCTGTTTACCATTTCATCTTAATTTCATTCCTTCAGTGCCCATTTTAAAAACTATTGGTATTAACTTGGTATTTAAATATAATGATATTTTGAGAAACAAACTAATTAGGAATAGCCCGCCGAATGCAAACAATATTGTATAATGCATTCCTTGCAAAGAATGTAATAAGATTTATATTGCTCAAACATCAAAAGGACTAAAAGTAAGAAGCTCCCAACACAAATATGCCATTTCATGAGGCTTATCAAATAATGGAATTGCAGATCATTGGCTTAAGACAGGTCATACGAAGAACTGGGATAAGTCAGTGATAATCTACAAGTTTAACAACCATCGAAAAAGGAATTTGCTAGAGACTGTGTTTATTGAAGCTATTTCCACCAAGAAGGTTAATCTCCACCATGGATTATCCCTTGAGCCTTTGTCCCTGTCTTTTTTGTTTAAGGAACATGCTGCCCAGATTAATAAACTGTAACCCTGCCCCACCTTTTTGTTTTTGTATATAAGGCTCTGTTAACTTCTTTTGTATTAAGTGTGAACTTGAAAATGTAGAATAAAAGTACTTGTTCAAAGTTCCGGTTTTCACTCACCTTCTGACGTGGGTTTTATAATATAATATTCTCAAGCACGCATCCCCTTGTGCTGCATTGACATTATATATATATATATATATATATATATATATATATATATATATATATATATATATATATATATATATATATATATATATATATATATATATATATACATATATATATATATATATATATATATATATATATATATATATATATATATATATATATATATATATATATATATATATATATATATATATATATATATATATATATATATATATATATATATATATATATATATATAACAAGTTATCTTACAGTAGCAGGCCTAGGGTTCAGCAATGTCTCAAGAAAGAATTAATATTAAGCATAAAATCAGTAGCAAAACTAATAAATGCTCTCATAACACCAGTAACATTGTAAAAATCAACAGAACAATAAACAACAATATCATCAACAACAAAAGTTACATTATTTATGTTGTAAGTAAATACAAGCATGAACAAAGTGCCGGAAGCAACTGGTTGACAAGTGGTGCCAGCACACCTTCCAAGGCAAATAAGAAATGTGGAGGGAGGACATTCATGATGGATTTAGGAAGTATAAATTATAAAACACTCAGGAGGAAAAGATTAGGTAAAGACGAAGGCACTTTCCTGATAATCCACCAAGCCGCTTTTGTTTTCTCATCATAAGTGATAAATGAATTGGTATCGTTGGGACACGAACCCTTGACACGAAACCTATTCAACGACTCCAGTAGACACTACCCACTGCGCTATCAAGAGAGGTATAAGTCTTTGCCAAGTCTGCTATACCGTATATTGTATATAAATCATGGTGTGATAAAAATTTTATAATAAGAGCTGCGTGTTCCAAACGTACCAATGAACTGTCATGGCGGAGGTGGGTCATTGCCGAGGCTAAGTACATTTCCCCGCTCACAACGGGTAAAAACAGTATAGCAGACTCGGCAAAGATTTATACCTCTCTTGATAGCGCAGTGGGTAGCGTCTACTGGAGTCGCTGAATAGGTTTCGTGTCAAGGGTTCATGGCCCGACGATACCAATTCATTTATCACTTATATAAATTCCCCATCGGCGACAATTCTCCATCGGAGATATTCCCGAGGTAGCGTGAATTTGATATTAAGCGACACTTGTAGCTTCATGATTGTATATAAATCACGGTGTGATAAAAAATGTCATAATAAGAGCTGCGTGTTCCAAACGTACCAATGAACTGTCATGGCGGAGGCGGGTCATTGCCGAGGCTAATTACATTTTCCCGCTCACGACGGTAAAAACAGTATAGCAGACTCGGCAAAGACTTATACCTCTCTTGATAGCGCAGTGGGTAGCGTCTACTGGAGTCGCTGAATAGGTTTCGTGTCAAGGGTTCGTGTCCCGACGATACCAATTCATTTATCACTTATATAAATTCCCCTTCGGCGACAATTCTCCATCGGAGATATTCCTGAGGTAGAGTGAATTTGATATTAACCGACATTTGTAGCTTCATGATTGTATATATATATATATATATATATATATATATATATATATATATATATATATATATATATATATATATATATATATATATATATATATATATATGACTGGAGATATCTCTGTATAAACAACCACACATGTGTGTGTGTGTATATATATATATATATATATATATATATATATATATATATATATATATATATATATATATATATATATATATATATATATATATATATATATATATATATATATATATATATTATTGTGATTAGCAAGAATTCGCTAGCAAATTGCACCCCCTCTTTTGTTGTTGTTGGTTGTTCTGTTGTTTTCATGTACTGCCAGCCGCCCGATCGACAGACCATCTGTCTATCGACTTAGCACGTCAGAATACAAGGGTTTAAAAGATTAAGGCCACTCCTTTTTAAAACAGAACTTTCCTTTGAGGCAAAAAGTAATCTGTCTTGGGCGGTTTTCTTACAGGCAAAGCCTCCCTGCGGGCATCAGGTGCATATGATTCAAAACCCTATGTGTTGGATGCATCCCTGCCCCATAGGAGGGGATAAAAGCAGAAACCCACAAGGTCTCGAGGCTTACACGCGTGCTGGAAGATATGGAGTGAAGACGTCCTCAACACCTGGCCCCATCGATGCCCTTGCATCCTAACCACGTGGCCCTTTCCAAAGTATACTTTTTCCTTGTGCCCCTCGACTGAATTCCAAGTGTTCGCTCCCCCGTTGGCCTGCCTCGAGCCCACACGCCATTGCTTGGAGTTTCGAGGAGTCCCCATCACCTTGCCCCTTTACGGAAGCCCCTGCATCTCACCACATGAAAGAGACTCGCCCTCGGAAATCGCAAGTCATCCACGGACCGCCTTCTACGCGCCCTCGGAAAATCTGCTACGGTAAAGTGCCCTGGAGGAGCCCCCTTTCAGTCACGCTTTTGTCTCGTATCATTTACTTAAATAGTGAGCCAGTAATCACCGAATCCCTTGTCTAATGTCCGTGCGCCTCTAGCATCGGCAGTACTGAGTCTTTATTAATTCATTGAAGTCCGTTGGCACCCTCAGTGCAGCTTCGAATTCATTATTCTTTTGTTTATTTTCATTACTGGCGTCTAATGTGCATATCTCTCATTTCAGAGGGACCCTATTTCGTGAAAGCTTCTTGGACTGTGTCTGGAATCCCCCGTTTCATTCATCCTGTAGGAATCCCCTTCAGGATCAATAATCTACTGCGTTCCTCTTTCCCGTACTGATGTCATTTATGTAAATACACTCCTTTAAATTTTCCCACGTGTTTGCGTAATATTTCCCTCAGTAATAAGAGCCCTACGCTCATATGAAATTCCCTTTGTTTTCCTCTTTTTACGTTTTCCTGGACCCACAAAGTCAGAATCACAAGGCTAAATTACCGTAAAAGTAAATTGTTTTGCTACCTGTCTCAACAGAAATACTTCAAACTAAATCGCCAGGAAAAACATTTTGTAAAAGTGTCGACCTGGCCACAGATCTCGTTTTGCAGTTGCAGTTCCCCGCCGTAGTGTTGCTTTATTGCAACTTGCCAGATCAGCTATTAGCAAAGCTATATTCTTGCTGGGAATAAGCGAAAAATTCCTCTGACAATTACGAACATTTTGTGTAAAACCAGCACACAGATCCGGAAATTCTCACGTAATTAATGTGTTTATCTTAGCAAAACCTTTTTTACAATCGTGACTGTTCCTAGGAATTAGAAATAGGGACGCATGTATTCACTGAGAGAAAAGAACCGCCGTATTAAATTTTTTCTTTAATTCATTTCTCAGCCTTTCTTTGGGTTTTTAGTTAGAAATAACCAGTGTATTCTAACCATCCTTTGCTTCGAGGAATAGTGCGAAATTCCTCTGTGTTAAAATCCTTTAAGTCCTTTGAGACATTATATGTGTAGTTCACACACATCTAAGCCCTTATGCCATATTCTTGCTTCGAGGAATAGTGTGACAAAATCAACTAAAGAAATTCGTTCTCTGTGATAAATTTTAACAAAAAATCTCGCATTTTCGGATTTATTCAGCGAACTGTTATTTAGGTTTCAGCGAATAAATTCCCACGTGGGACAAGACGAAGTTCATTTTTAAAGCTTGCATTTACTGAAATTCGAAACTCTCAGTGTAGTTAGAATTCGAGGGGAAGGTTTCTCAGGTGAAGGTTTCTCAGGTGCTTATGTTATTATAAATACGCCAGAGAATTCTCAGAAGTCTGGAGCGTAGGAATGCTGAGGAGAAATGAAGATGGCTCAATGAGCCAAGGCAACGTCAAAGGACTTCTACTCCTTGGCCAGGATTTCGCGATGCTCAGGCTTGAAGATGTTGGTCCTGGAATTGCTCAGTATCCAGAGGTAAGGATCGAGTTTCAAGATATTGCATATACATTTTCTCTTCTTTTCTCACTCATTGTAGAGCAAAAGTATCTTATTTTCATATTCATTGTTTTTCCTGAAATAAATTTTTAAAATTGATGATTATACAGCATTGTGTAAGAGTTGGTGTTTATAGCCATATTCCTCACGTACGTATTAATTTTAGCATGTTTCTAATCTGCCGGAAAGGTTGCAAGGAGTTTTGCCGTATAATTCCGCATTTTCTTGTTAACTTTGGCAATAACTTGGAAACTATACGAGGTTGAGACTTCATGTTTGATATTTAACAAATAAAATCCAATAATGATGAACATATGTAGAGTGAGGTCAAGGTCATACTGAGTTGTCGAAGTCCAAAATAAGTATTTAGCTGTGCCCAGAACTTTTGAATTATACGTGATAATGACATCCTTGTGGTATATGCTGGGCGATGTCAGTGATGCTGTGTGTACAGCGATGTCAAGATCGAGGTAAAGTCATTCAGAATGTCAAAAGTCAGATGTTAGACTAATACATGTTTTGACCTATGAACTCCACGTTTGGCCTGTATCAGCTAGGAAGAAGGGAGTTGGCTATTGTTGCGGAAGAAGGGGGCGGGAGTGGTTGTTGGCATCTCAGCCTTGTGTGAGTTTTGCAGTCTCCTAACGGTATTGTTTTTTTTTATTTATTTATATGGTATTATCCAGTTTGTCTCTATATATTTCGATTTTGTTCATGAAACTGTATAATTATCCAATTTGTCTCTGTTTCGGTTTTATTTTGATTACAACTACTAATGAAAACCAATAAAGAATGTCTAAATCAGATAAGTGAACCTGAACAAAATACTTGGAGATTTCGTCGAAACAGAATAGCTTCTCTTCAGGTTAAAGAAACTAAGAGAAAAGACCCTTAAGTATACTACTAAAACATGAAGTTAGATACCCTTTTGAAGAACGTTTAAAAGTGGTAAAAACATTTTAATCACTAAAAAATGCCGACTTCAGTCCTTGTGCATCGAAGTCAGATCTTTTTGATTTTAGATGTTTTAAAAATTTCTTAGGATATATATAAAAAAAATACCAACGCTTGTAGTGAAAATTATCCGGAAAAATAATAATTTAAAGTAAAAGGCAACAAGTGACTGTCTTGTATTTCTAGTAGCTTGTTTTTGAAGTTTTCATAATAGTTAACTTTGCAGTCTTCCTGTTTCTGTATAAATATACTTTTCCATTTTCATTATAGTATTTTATGTTATTCTTTAATGTTTTTGATTTTAAGCTAATGATGAATTTACAAAAGCTTGGGAAAGAAAATGTTCTTTCCTTGACAAAATTATTCAACATCTATTTTCTTTCTCTCTCTCTCTCTCTCTCTCTCTCTCTCTCTCTCTCTCTCTCTCTCTCTCTCTCTCTCTCTCTCTCTCTCTCTCTCCTAGTTTGCGTTTGTAGACAGGTATTTATCTGATAATGACTTCTTGAGTTTATCGAAAAAAACTGATTGTAAAACTTTTCGTAGAAACAACTTTAGAAGGCAGTTTCCCCTGAGCCGGTCATGATGGAGTTGATGTAAAACGGAAGGAAGACTTACGAACCCAGTATTTCTGATTTTAAAGCTCATGAGATAAATACGTCACGATCAGACCCATCCTCCGTCTCTCTCTGTACACAAACTCCTTTTCCACATGTTTGATTTCAGAAATAGCAACGGTCTGTCTTTTTTCGCTTTGTTTATTAATCCTTAAACGAAGATGACTTAAGAATAAAAGTCGGACCATTGTTGCAGTCATTAGAAAATACCTCATTGGTTATACCATTGAACTTAGAACGTGATCTCTGTTTGATTATATAAATTTCAAGAGTTTGCGAAGTTAATAGGAAACATTGAAGGATATAAATGGTTTAAATAATCACAAAGCTGTTCATCAGAGTAAATTTTCCAATCAATTTCTTTCGAAACGTTACAAACAAATTTTAACTTTAAACTCAAATATGGTGGTCGACTCCCTGAAGGAAACTTTTACACGTGCGGCTGCTAAAAGCTCCAGGTATATGCACTAACAAAAGTCTCCTTGATCGCACCCAGTCCCCGTCAGATAAGCTTGTGTGCCTTATTCCCCAGCCGAGGAAGCTGTTCCCCCTACCCTTTGTTTGTGGTCCAACCGATCTCCAGCGATTATGGGTCCATCCTTTTCAGAGTTAGATCAACATTTAGGGGAAAGGATTCGTGACGAGGGAAAGACAAGGCCAGTTAAAAAGGCGAGATTTGGAACTCGATCGCAGACAATTGCTTAAATAAATGGAAATGTCTTTGTTACTCAAATAGAAATAGTTGAGCGATGAAACAGAAACACATATATGCAGACACAAAAAGGTTGCTTCTGGTTGACTTATATAAAGAGAATTAATCACTCTCGTGGCAGCAGTAGTGGAGAATTTTGGGTTAAAAAGAGCGTCAGTGATTCCCACTTTTATCTAGGTTGTTTTGGCTTTGCGCACATTGTATGTTCTGTTTTGCATCATTAATTTTCTCTACCACCTGTACTTTGTGACAGTAGGTTAAATAACTTAGACGTATTAATTCAATATATTCAACATTTCCTGTAACCCTAATACCTTGTAAACAAAAGGTTCTTCGTTATCTTTATCATTTACAACCCTTCATAACAATCGACAACCAATTGAAGCCACTGATATATGTACATATATGTCTCCATGTGCATTTGCACACTAACCAAGTAGTTTTACAATCAGGAAGTATGCTAGTACCATTAAACTTAACGCGCGCAACACACACACACACACACACACACACACACACACACACACACACATATATATATATATATATATATATATATATATATATATATATATATATATATATATATATATATATATATATGTATATATATAATAATGTATGAGTGAAAATACCCGTAACTGGTTCAAATTATCAATAATATTTTTTTTTAAATGGAGCGTCAAACAGTGTAAATAATACCTTGTAACTCAGCAACGAGAATGAATTATTATTTTGCCTTTTGTTACTTTCCGTCAAATAAATGTATGTGTAGTGTTTAGATGCTATTCATATTCTCTTCTCATATCATTCGATGAGAAGATACAAGACGCGCAAAAACATCATACTCCAAACAGTGGTAAAATGTTTAAATTTCTCATTGCTGTGTGTTCTTTTTTGATTTTCTTACCCACTCATTGTTTTCTGAATGATGAGGGTTCTCTATTATAGATTTCATTTATAAAAAAAAATATATATTTTGATTAAATAATTCAGAAAAAAATAAATATATGGTGGTTATATGAGCGTATAAATATAACTGCAATACGTAATTTTGATTTGCTAAGCTAAATCAGTTAGTCATCATAGTATGCTTTCATGGTGGAAAGCTTAAAAAACATTAAGCATCCCAGAGCCCGAAAATGAGATTATACATACCAACTTTTTAATCGGAAAGTGAAGGGGCCTTGAATTCCTGTCACTTTCAACGCAGAGGTAGGAAGTGAGGAACAAGGAAATGTTTCCAAAAATCTTGTTTTGCTCTTACTCGAGTTTTCCCGTTTTTTCTGCTGACTTGCTTTCTCGAGTTTTATATCTGGGCGCATCTACAACGGCATCCAAAGCTTGTGATTCCATTAATCTCCCAAAGTTCGTTCATGATGTTTTGTAAAGTTCTGTATCATACCTTCTAGTTTCATTACTTTCTCGTAAACTAACTCTCTATCTCTCTCTCTCTCTCTCTCTCTCTCTCTCTCTCTCTCTCTCTCTCTCTCTCTCTCTCTCGTAATAAAATGATGAATGAAAATGGTTCTACGGAAACTTTGCGTATCGTTTAGTACTGATGGTAAGCTTTACCAGTTCTATTTTTTCAAGGAGTTTTCTTTCGTAATTGGTGCGTTTTATCTGAAAATAAAATATCTGGGCGGAGTGATGCAGTAAAAGAGACAAAAGAATTTGAGTGTCTTATAAGTTGTGGCGTAGAATAGAAACATAAAGAAATGTAGAGGACCTGTTGCACAAAGAAATCATTGTGCTTTCCTTTCCATGTTAGATAATCGTGATACATTCTTGTAGAAAAAAAGTAACGTTGTAACAAAAAAATATACTGGCTCTGTAAATGTTTGACCATTTATCGAAGACCTTCCATAGGCAGATTTTTTTTTTTTTATTCGTATACCTCAGCGTGCATAAGTTCACCATTTATTTCATAAAGAAACATATTTTTCAATATACGATTGTTCCTGAAAGAGCGTGTTATTGCACCTCCAAGTCTTGAAAATAAGTAAAATGAGATCTGTAAAAAATTCTTGTTTTACCCTGTAGGGAATAAAAGAATAAGAAATACACTGAATCGTTTCAAGGCTGTACATCGATGTCCAGTGCAACCGTTCATGAAATTAACTGAACACTTGGAAGTCTTGGAAACACATTTATCTGCCATGTCGCCTGACTGAGGATCCCAGCTTGAAAGGAAAGAACTAAATAAGAATAGAGTAGACTTTAGTTTTTGGAAAGAGAATACATATACCAAAGGATTTTCGTTACTGCAGACCAACTTTCGCGATACGGATCGTAACTTGAATTCTCGTGAAACAATTGTCTGTTTGATTTAGTGATTAGGGACTTTCTATACCAGAAGAATGGTTGAGGATACTATTTCAGATTGCTGTATATCAGAAATTCTTTTTTAGTATTAAGATGTTAAATATTTATTACATATTCATTATGACAATTTCGTTTCTACAATTTCACTAGGGTGGCAGAGACATTTTCATTTACTTCACAGCAGCAGACCCGAGAGTGTTTTCTCGTCCCGTTTCTTAAAAAATAAATAAATAAATAAATAAATAAAATTGTTTCTGTACTGAATGGTTATTCGGTTTTGGTGGTTCGTTGGTGGAGTAGAATTGGGTTTGGTACTAGCATCGTCATTTGCCGAAAGTCAGATGGTATATATCCCTGTAAGTCGAAAAAGACGTCTTCACATAATATATATTCTTACTTTGAGTCGAACTGGTTGTCAACTGCATTGGTTCTCTCATCTCGCATGGAGTCGCTTTGCTGTCTTTCTTTCCCGTTCTTCAAAGTACTCTTGTGTCTCCTTTATAAAATCTTAAATTCTTGCGCAAGGTTTCGTCGTTGTCTTGCTTTCTTGTTTGTTGGGTCTTCCTTTATCTTAAAAAATTTCCACTATCTCTCTCTCTCTCTCTCTCTCTCTCTCTCTCTCTCTCTCTCTCTCTCTCTCTCTCTTAGTTAACTCTCGTATCGGCGCAATTCTTTACTGGTGTCGTTAAAGACTGGATAAGATCTGCTCATATCTTAAAGGCGAAGTTCGGTGTTATCACCAAGAATATCTCCGCTGTCATAGTACAGTACCTTGGAGGCAAACACGTAAATTCTTCATACACGTCTTGAAGTAGAAGGTTTCACCGGTATGTCACCACTAAGTAAACTCACTTCTTATATTAGAAAGTATCTTGTATTTGAAAGCATCCCACACTTGACACCAAAATTTATGCTAACTCTGTTATAGAGTTTACAAATGTAAAGCGCCAATGGACATGTGGCGTTTGGGTTCTCTTATAAGTCTTGCATGGAATTCTCTTTCGCAGGAACACAAAGTCGCTTCCACTTAGAACGAGTGGTGAACAAATAGAGATTAAGAACGAATGTCACAGTTCTATATTATCGCTAAAAGTTTTACAATTTACACCCAAGAAAGCTGCTACGGAGACTTGGGTTTGCCTGTCTAGTGGTTGCGAGAGTTCACTAAAGTCTACGGGAGTTTCCCAAGTTTTAAGAGTGAGCGACACTAATCTTAACCGTAATTCGCGCCTTAACCTCTTTCTCTCTCTCTCTCTCTCTCTCTCTCTCTCTCTCTCTCTCTCTCTCTCTGCCCTTTCACCCCGAGTCTCTCTTTTTAAGGACGATTAGAAGTACATGATATCACAGACACGTCTTACTTTGAGTGACGACTCAGTTTCATCATTCAGTATACATATATCGCTTCATACAGGTGTATTTATCATATGTATACACCCATAGTCGCCCTCGATCCAACTGCTGACGCTTTGTGGTTGGTTTACCCTTAAGATTGCCAACATCACTTCTTTCGGGTCAGTGATGTCAAGTAAGCGTTTCTCCGTTTCTCAAATCGCTGTAACTGACCAAGGGTTTCTTAAATCACTGCCATTAACTAACAACACTCTCAGAGCAAGATTGCTCTCTTTTCCAGGATCCCTTTTACAGTCTCGAATGTTAGCAATCATCAGAATCTCTCTTATTTACAGAAATGTTATTCAAATGACTTACTAATCACTTCCAAGTGTCGTCGAAGAACTTGCACTTTCTCGATACACAGGATCATCACTTCCCAGGATCCCCGTTTTATATATATATATATATATATATATATATATATATATATATATATATATATATATATATATATATATATATATATATATATATATATATGTGTGTGTGTGTGTGTGTGTGTGTGTGTGTGTGTGTGTGTGTATTTATATGCTATGAATTCGAATTATAGTGAGTGTTATTTACATACAATTTGTATATTACTGAATTTTATGAATTTAAAGTAAGTAATGAGAGGAAAGTAGCACAGCTTTCTAATTAAAGCTTAAATCTTCTGCTCTGTTAAACTGTAGTAACACTTATTTTGTTCCGGGTCAAAATAGACCCGCCTCATAATTTCTGACAGTTCTTCGCTGCACAAAGTACTTTATTGATTACTTTGCATGCCCAGGGTCTACTACGAGGAAGTGACTGTCAATCAGACACCACACCTAGCCCTCCTAGCCACCCTATCTTATTGAAGACTAGGATTTAGTTACAATTATTACATTTGAATATTGCAACTCCATTCTGCTTACATGTAGTTTTTTGGCAGACGGAACAAATTGTTGTTACTTTGTTGTCAATTTTGCACATATAGCAACGCCGTCTCTTTACAGCTCTTTCCTGAGTTTGAGCATGGTCAGTATTTATAGTTGGTCTTGCCATTTCAGCAACTCGCCTGGCATTTGGCGTCCTAGGCAAAGATACCCTTGAGGATAATATTGGTTGGATTAAGGCCAGTCCAAGCTCACGAAGACAAATTTTTCTTTTGAGGGTAGCTTTTGCCCTCCAGTTAGGTTGTACTATATTCCAAAGTACAAAAGCATTGTATGCCGACACATCCACAATGTTATCAAACAAAGCCATAGGCCATCTCTTTGTCAGATGTTTTGACCTATAAGTTGCCACAAATTTGTCTAAATTATCCACTCCCTCTTTAGTTGAATTGTAAAACTCAATTATGTCTGGTTTCTTCTCTTCTTTCTCCTTGAAAGTAACACAATCGTGCACGTTACTTAACAATACTACAGTTTTCTCTTTTCTTAAGCAATATGAAATAATGCTATTGTCTTCATGGTATCCTTCAAGAGTAGAATATCTGGTCCTTCCTTTAGGGTTAGAGAATTCTATTGGGACTTCTTGCCGATTTTTTCTGACAGTTCCAACAATAGTTTGCTTACGAACTTTCAGTTCCTTAGCTAAATTTAAGCTACAGTAAAAGTTGTCACAGGTTACATTTCTACCTTTGACGCCTTCTGTAAGTACTACACGTTTCCCTTGTTCGCGTTCTACAGACTCCTCTTTACGCCCAGTGTAAACTTCAGCATTCCAAAGATAACTACTCTCTGCATCACATGCTGTACAAATCTTTATCCCATATCTATTAGGTTTTGATGGAATGTGCTGCCAAAATGGGCATTTTCCTCTAAAAGGAACCAGTTTCTCATCTATAGTAACAATTGACGGTATATTATACATCAGAGGGAGTCTCTCCACCCAAGTATTCCAAATATCTCTAATAGGAGCAAGCTTGTCATAGGATCTCCTTCGTGCTCTGGTTTCTTTATCATCAAATCTAATGAACCTAGAATATTTAAAAAAATTTTCCAAAGACTACTAAGTGACTCTCCGTGAGACTTATAAACTCCTGCTAGAAGCCGTAATCCATAAAATGCCTTTAGATCATCTAGGCTAATGACATTTCCTGTACTCAACACACGATTAGCTTCTTTGTTTGTCATTTCCAAAATTATATTGGATATTTTTGGAGTTATGAATAATTCAAATGCAGATAGTATATCTGATATTCTTGATGCTGAATAACGAGTGATACTAGGAGTTTGATCAATAATATTTTCTGCAGTTTTCCTACCCGATGGCATATTTGGTCTCTCTGCAAACCATATGATATTTCCTTTTTTAGATATGAAACTTATACTGGAAGACGGCTGTTCTTCACCCCCATTACCAGTATCAATATTTCCCTTCTTGGATGTGGAATTCAGACCGGAAGATGGCGTTCTTCGTTTTCATAGTCAGTGTCACCGACTGAGATGTCATCATTCACTGAAAGATGGTCACTTTCACCATCATCACTTTCTGAAGATATACAGTCACTTTCTTCATCAACATTATCCCGGCCATAAAACTTGACTACAGGAAAAGCAGTGGAATCTCTGGAACACGAAAGAAATTGTTTGTCATTGCGTCCAAAAAATGTGACATTGACTTTCACCTGGTAATAATCTGATAGTTCAATATGATGCCGTGTATTTCTCTTAAAAGTTTTTTCCTCCAAATAATTATAGTTCAAAGTAAACAATGCTACAATAAGTGAAAGACTTACTTATCCATGGTTGTTGAACTTCACTGGGGAAGATTTCTGAACCTTCTTCCACTTCACTACTTACAACTTGTAAACAAAAGAAATCGATTTCATATTAATATAATGATTAAAGAAAACACGAATACCAAAATGTGAATGGGTAACTTTAATAATCATAATATTTTTTATTACAGTCAGTGAATAACTACGAACAAATATAGTAAAAAGTAGGTATGGGTCAGTTTTGACCCGAACAGAATAGATGTTACTGTTTTTGTTACACATTAACTACTGGGACTAAATTTATCAAACTTAGGGAACATAATACCCCTTTAAGCCAGGAAAAGTCAAGGGGAATGAATCTTCGATCTTAAAAAATAAGAGATATGCTCATGCAAAATCGCTTCGGGTCAAAAAAGACCCTTAACAGAGCAGAAGGGTTAATAATCAGTGGTAAAAGATTAAACTTTCATCGTTCCAAAAGATCTGAAATACATTAGTGTTGATTAACGTGGATGGGATTATAAAAATAGAAAAAAAATCTCAGTAGAAATACGGTTTGTTTCACTATATATAATTTGAACTTTTTCCAGATCAGGAAATACTGTACAGCTGTAGCAGTTTGGTTAGGTGACATTCTCATCAAGAGAGAAACATATCCTTGACCTAACTAAGTGAGTGAGCTTATATGCATTGCTTCCATTGGAATCATCTTAAAAATATAAAATGTCTGCTTTTTCTCTCTGGTATACTCAGCCATAAGTTTTACATGTCTATCTGCTTTTATGTATACCCCAGTTTTGTACAAACCATTCATTTATGAATAAAAACATTTTATTACACATATGCCAGAAAGAGCGGACAGTTGAATACCTTTATCTAAAGTCACAAAGATTAGAAAAGTATGGCGGCTGAGATATAAGGCAACAGGGTAAGACTGATTTTTAAATTCGTTGAGCTGCACGTGATAAATATGCTGTTATGTGTAAACAAGTATTAGGTCAAGATGAGAACGGCATCGAAGAGCCTGCATTTGTAAACTCAAAATCAGTAACCTTTATTTGATACTTGAATAATTCATTGTTTTTACAAACACCTTCGCTTATATATTCTCCTCGTTGAAGCATCACTGGTAAAATCTACCTCAGTGATCATCTTCATTATAACAAAGAAAAATTGGCATATTTTCCAGGATATAATGCACGAAGACAAAACATACTGATGAAATTTTTGGAAAAGTTTAGTTAAATAAGGCAAAAGATGAATTAGGAACATTAATTTGATCTTTATTATTTTCATCAAGTAATATTGATTCGATTTTTAAAACTAGTACATATCCATTGTCAAAGAACACAGGTGCTTCAGCTTTTAAGTTCGATTTTTTTTACAGTGCTAAAGCGGTTGGTGAGTAATATGCAATGATTTACTTGGAGGTACAACAGTACAACACTGCGGAAGTAACTTTTGAGCGGCGGAACTTCTTCCAACAAGTAAAGATCCTGAATTTTCCCTATACTCGAAATAAAGAGAAGGACTCTGTTAACTGGTGTGTTAAAATATAAGTTACTGAAATAAAGTAGCCTATTGCATACAGTTCTAATATTTCTTACAATTTGCTAGCATACTTTGTACCGCAGTTCGAAGGATTATGCTGAACCAAGGATATGATGAGTCTCTTTTAGTAAATAATTATGACGAAAAGACAAACAAACACACCTTTCCTTTGGCTACTTGCTGCAATATAGAATTTAAGTTCAAATATTTTTATACACCATAGCTTTGCAAATAAATATCTTAACAAAAAAAAATAAAAGACAATACTTGACTCCTTGCCTCAAAATCATGCCGGAGGTTAATATAAATAGCCAGACATTTATTGAAAGACAGATAACCGCATTGTTAGCATTCCACTCCAGTGATCTTTCGATTTACTTACGCAGATAGAGCACAGGAACGTCTCATCAGCAGCGACGCACTAATGTGATACTCTTATCATGACAACGAGGCTCCCTGCCTTCAATGGGAGTATTACTTACACCCGAGTCAACTTATCTGACTGGCGTAGTCCCGTTAAGCGTGCCAACAGTTTTCATCGGTAAATTGATGATTTGATTAACGTCTTTTGTAATTTTCACGAGTTCATCGATTTCGTCTTAGACTATATCCAGAATGTTTAAATATCCATGTTTTATTCGTATATTTAATTTTTATTTTACCATAATCTTATACATGCATTGTGTATGTCCACATTAGGTTTTGCAAAACAACGTTTTAACGTGACTTTTCCAGAAAAATTAATCCAGCAAAGTAGATTATTTATTTTCTTTTCCAGAATAAAAAACCGCGCATAAGATACCGAGTGACAATAAACAAAGGCACTGCATTAATTAACTGTTGCACATAAACCTATTTTCTAAAGTTACCCTCATATAATGAGTAACACGAGGAAAAATGTAAGTTATCAGTTTTATAAAACGGCATGCGGTTAAGTACAGTTATCTCAATATTAAAAGTAGATGTTTTAATACACTTATATCTCAATATTAAATATATAGATATATATATATATATATATCACATATATATATATATATATATACATATATATATATATATATATATATATATATATATATATATATATATATATATATATATATATATATATATATATATATATATATATATATATATATATATATATATATATATATATATATATATATAGTCCACACATATACATGTACATATACATATCACCTCAGTCCTGCCTGAAGGATTTTTGGCATTTTCTAGGAACATATGCATATTTTACCGTTTTTCCTTTGTTGTCTAATTTTGCATATGATTAAATCACAGCGAACACTAAATCACACCCATTTTTCCTTCTGTAAATTAGCATTTCACATCAAGCATCATACCCTCTGGTAATTTTAATTCTCTATCGGATGTATCACAATACACTTATATAAAAGAAGAAGTTCTAGCCTCACCCTACCCTACAAAAGGAGAGTTCTAGCCTCACCCTGTTCTTTGAAACCTTTTTTTCATCCAAGCATACTTGATACACGCAACATGCTAGAGAATCTCATTTGCATTTCCTTGAAATCTTGGTGCTAGCTATTCTTCATCGTCTTATTTCACATCCTCAGTAGTCGCCTCATCATCATTTCCAAATTTGCATATACAACTTCCACTCCTACATCATTCAAATCTGTAACCTTCTCTTGCTAAAATGCTGACTTCATCAACAAAAGTTCGCAAATTCTTCAAACATCTTTTCTCCATCGACGCTATTAGTTCTGAAATACATTGGAGCACCAAACTATAGTCGGTGTCACCAGATCTGCCATTGGAATATTGTCTTCATTAACAATGACGATAACGGTCAAACATGTATTGTGTGAGTATCCAAAATATAACCAATGGTGATTATCAACTTGTGAATATACTATAGATCAATGAGGGGAATTTTGTCAGATTCTTCTACAATTTCAGTCATTGCAATTCTAATGTTCATAAAGAACTGTAATTTAATTAATAAAATATAAAATAATAATGAAAATACGAAAACACATAAGGTGTTTAGTGGATAAAAAAATTAAAAGTTGCTTAACTTATTCTGAGTTTATTTCTCATTCATTTACTTTTATTTTATTTTTATATATTTTTTCAAGTGTATGTATATACGGAAACATAAATGTATTATTGTGTGCGTGTGTTTCATTGTAAATACATATGATTTGTGCAGTTTTTAGTTTCATTTTCATTGATTCATCACCACGCCGAATGACCTATTTGGTCACAGTGCTTGGCCTCTGGCCTATGCCTGGTACAGTATTTTACTCAAATTCTTCGGACCAGCCCTATGAGAACTGATAGTCAGCTCAATGGTCTGGTCAAACTATTTTGATAATAATATTAATAATAACAATTTGTGATGGCGATACTGCCCGTGATATCGGCTGATGATCATACAGCGTCAGCAACAAGGAGTGGTGTCTCCCTGCCAAGCATGTGACCTCAGGTGGCCAGATTGTAAGTCCCGGTCCAGCAAAACTGTACTATAGTGTAGACGAAAAACTCCTTTCCCCCTCTCGTTTAAATATTATACGACTATGTTATCTTTTATAAGTAAGTTAATCATTACTGTGCAGTATATTTCGCAATATTATTGTTCTTAGGTCTGTTGTAGTTGACGTAAGTAAGTTTACATTGTTTCTGTGTATATTTCGGATATAAGAAGGCGTATTGTAAAAAAGGCTAGCAAAGTCATTTCTTTCTATTCTAAGGCTTTGGAATGATACTTTGAGAGAACTGTTATAGGAAGACTACCATAAAAAGTATTTTTCACAAACTTGGAGGAATATTGTCTTTCGAAAAAGGACAAAATAAAAATCGTTGCCAAACCAAATGATAAGCTGAGCACCTTCTTGACCAAGATTCTTTTCCTTGATGTTATCATTCTCATGGGCTATTTTTTCCTTAGCATGATGATTCGATAACTTTTACCACAGAAATTATTTTCATTCATTCGAAGTTAAGTTGCAGTTGAAATAATGTTTAATTGATGTAACATCTTATAAGATGAATAGTTTGAGGGCATAAGTCCAGCCTGAGCTACCAAACTACAGTTTCTTTCTGTCGTCAACCTACGAGACGTATGGTTCGATGAAAGCCTGCATTAAGCCAAGATTTGTTACATATAAAAAATACAACAATTTTTTTTATTTCGAATAAAGTAATAGAAGTGGTTTTCTAAGGTTTGGTTAAGTCGTCCTGAAAAACTCGTGAAAAGACGAGACATTGACGCAACCCGCAACCTATAGACCTACTTATACTAAGCGGGGTCGTTTTTTTTAATATATATATTATGTGGCATATATAGGATTAATGATGTTGCACTTTTAAAACTGAAATCACCATTGCATTTACCTGTATGTGTGACATTAATGTGCTGAAAATATAAGGCATGTTGACAGAGAAAGCGTATCTACAGTTAACAAGACCACCAAACTGCATAGTACTAGTATACAGATAAATGCTCCAGATGTTAGTTACCCTGTGCTGCTGATTGGCTTAATTTCATCTATTCGAATGCAAACAAACAGACTTTGAGTTCCTACCAAAGCACTTATTTATATGGAAGACACGGGTATATATGCAAAAATAACTTTGATGGTAAATATGCCCTTTTGAGTTGCTGCAAATATACTCGGGCCATAATAAGTTAACAACTAGGCACCAGTAACGAACACCGGTGAACATACGGTTAAACGAACAACCAGAGAATGAGGCGGGCGGCGGAAAATTAAATGATCTAATAGGACTTTAGGATTCAGAACTTCAGCTGAAACTGAACTACTATTGCTTGTATCCTAATGTGGCAGTCTGCACTTATATAATGTAAAAGTTCTTGTTTTTAATAAACAACATATACAAGCATCCTTGAAAATGCATGAAACAATTGTAAATATTCCAAATGGCTTGACTGCTTAATATTTTTATTAATAGCGATTGTTATTTTATAACTGACAGCCTATAAAACAGGAACAGGTACTACAGACTCGAGGTATTCTTACGTTTGTTACGATTTCTTAGAAGTATACATCGCGTTCATACTACCAGTGTCTAACATATGAGTACATGTTTTCAGTTACATCTTTTTATTCATAAATTTTGTTTTAATTGGTAAAAGTCAGTAAGTCCTGAATAAAATTGTAAAAAAAATACACGATAGGCTTGGTTATAAAACTCATAAAATTCCTTTCTAGTACGAATTTTGCATAGAAATCACGTCATAACTCATACACTGGGGAAGTGCATGGTAAGGGTACGTAGCTCTTTCAGTTCTGGATGGGGAACATTAGAGAACTGGCCATTAACAAAGCCGGGCTGTTTTTTGATGGAAACCATGAGTTTATCGATGTATAAAATTTTTGCAAAAAAAGTTGATTTCCAATGTACATGATGTAATATCAATGTGCATATCTGACATGAGCCTAGTGAAGCCAAGCATTCAAAATGCTTTCCATATTTCTAACCGTTTATGAAATAAATATCAGCCTTTTCTCACATTCAGCAATTTAAAGCCAGAAAACTTTGTAACCATCGTCGGGTCCTGACTTCGAATATCGGTCTGTTATTTTGTTGACGTTGAGATGCACTATGAATGGGCAAGACTGGTGTGATGTAAAATCAGCATAGGCCTACGTACAAGAATGAAGTCCCCTTCTCTGTTACTAAATACAACAATAGCTTAACATCATTGAAAAGTATTCATTAATCCAAATAAGGGAAATTAAAAAGTTTATTATTGGAGGCGCATTTAGAGATGCGTGTTTCTACGTTGTGTCGATTTTACCTCAAACCGAGTAACAATAAGAATAGATAATACGGGATGAGGAAAAATTCAACTAACTGTAAATCTTACACACTTTTCGATGAGCATTAACTTACCAAAGGGTAGAGTGAATTATTTAGAATTAAAATTTTTTATTCAAAATACTGAATTTCGAAATTAATCAACAGTTAAAAAAATGTTTAGACCTATTCTTATAATACGATGAAATTAGACAAAGGGCTCGCCGTTATTTCTCTCTCTCTCTCTCTCTCTCTCTCTCTCTCTCTCTCTCTCTCTCTCTCTCTCTCTCTCTCTCTCTCTCCGCATTCGTTTGTTTCTCTCTTGTCTCTCAAAAGCATTCATTTGTTATTCTCTCTCATGTTCTTCCTCTACTATTTTTCTCTCACCCTCTGCCTGCGGATAGTACACCATGCAGTGCTGCCCTCATGACCAGATGTCAATGAATGTTAATTTTCCAGTGACAAATGAGTTGAAGTTTGTACTTATTTCTCCTTTTTTCCTCTCTCTAAATAATAAGTTCAGATGTAGCCTTGTAGTGAAGGCGTGAGTACGAGGCTGCGCCTATAAACTTACTGATTTATGCAAGCAACAAACAGACAGATCAATAGCTCTTGCGAGCAGAAATGTAGTGCCTGACACGAGGCGAACAAAACAGAGGTCAGAGTACAACCAACTGTGTTTGTTGGAGGATGGAAGGATGTACACAAATCAATATACAGGACACGAATGGAGTTATGATACATATAGCTGGAATGCTGACATTGTAATGTTTGCACTAAGAATGATACATTTAACATAACAATAATATGAATGCAAATATATGAACAAGGGATGCATGACATCTGGTGTGTTTGTAGTACGCGTGCACTTGGAGCAAGAAGATGCTCGTTGTGAGGAGATTAGCTGGCCAGGTAAGTTGGAAGGTGTGTGGGTCCATGTGGGACCCTATTGGACTCCCAACCCCCTCCTTGGAGAGGCCTACAGTCGTAGGCTGGTGGCTGGGAGGTATGCCGGTTTTAGTTGGTTGATGGAAACCCACGTAGTTCTGCTGTCCACTGTCATTGGTAGACTTTGTGTCTTCTCTGGATGACATGGTATGGTCCCGAGTAGGCTGGGGAGAGGGGTGTTCTGTGCGCAATACCAGTATGAATGCATATTTTGCGTTCTGCAGTTAGTTAGGGATGTACACTTTTCTAGCCATGTGGTAAGTTGTTTTAGCTATCATTATTAGTTCTAATGCTTTGCAGGTGTTGGATCTTGAAAAACGTCTGCTAGCAATGCTAATGATAGGCCGTACAGGGCTTCTGCTGGAAATGCGTTGAATGCCGCATGTGGTGGCTTTCTTAGGCCCAATAAGACCCAAGGTATCTCCATTCTCCAACTCACACCTTGAATGATGCTTTCAACGACTGATGTAGCCTTTCGACGATGACGTTAGCGTCTGAGTTGTAGGCCATCATGTGTATTATCTTTGTCCTCAAACTGTCTGCGAGGGCATTTCATAAGGTGGGTGTGACGTTTGTCCCCCCTGTCACTTGTGATGATCTATGGGACTCTGTGTCTGCTGACCCATCCAATGAGAGCTTTCACTCAACACTGCACCGTCTGTTGCCTTATTGGTATTGCTTCGGGCCACCTGGTATTTCTGTTGATGATGGTGAACAAGTATCTGTAGCCCCCCGGAGGGGGTTAGAGGTCCCAATATGTCGATGTGGATGTGAGCAAGTCAGCAGTGCATTGTGTGGAACGCTCCTATTCCACTCTCTACGTGCCATTTTATTTTTTACATCTGACATGGAAGGCATTCTCTCATCCAGTGTTTTATGTCCTTTTTTTTCTCCACCAGAGGAAAGATCAATGTGGCTGCAGAGGTTGTTGCTTGTTTTGGTGGAAGAAATACATTATCTTGAACTTCTGATCAATTTAGTTTTTTAGGTTTTCCTTGGAGGCATGTGTTGATTGGGCTCATGATTTTAGCAATATTTGAGACATATCTATGATAATAGTTGATTAGCCCTGAAAATTCTTGTACTGCTTCAATTTTTGTTGGTTTTTTGGAGTCCGTAATTGCTTTTACTTTCTCTGGGAGGGGTTTCATGTAGTCTTGGCCTATTTGATGTCCCAGGAATTCCACCATTTTCTTCGCCCATTCATGCTTGTCTTCCTTTACTATGAGTCCATTTTCTTTAAGTATCTGCAGCACCTTTCTGACATCTTTACAGGCTAAATATGAGGATGTTGTCAACGAAGACCACACAGAAGGGAAGGTCACCCAGCAGTTTGTCCATAAGTCTTTGGAAGATTGCCCCTGTGTTCCGAAGAATGAAACAGCTGTAGTTGAATGTGTAGGTGCCAAAGGGGATGATGATCATGGTCTTTTGTATACCTTCCTTTGCTACTGGAACTTGGAAGTATCCCTTCAGCAGATCTACTTTGGTGAAGATCTTTGCTCCATTCATTTGGTTGGTTATATCTGCTATGTTCAGCAACGGGTATCTCTCTGGCTTCGTTTTGACATTTAGCTACTGGTAGTCTCCGCATGGGTGCCATGTTCTGTCGGGTTTCGCTACCATGTGGAAGGGGGATGCCCATGGGCTAGGGGCTTTTTGGCTTATTCCTACATTCTCCATTTCTTTGAGCTCTTGTTTGGCGCAGGCAACTTTCTCTTTGGCTAACTGTTTGAAGCATGCATGGGCTGGAATGCCTTCCATTTCTATATGGTGCTGGGTGTTGTGTTTTGCTTGTTTGGTTAAGTCTTACTGCAGGTCATCTTTGAAGACCTCTTGGTAGTCTTGTAGAAGTCGGCATATCTCTGGTGGTGGGGTAGCTGCTGCGATGGGACCTGTTTGTTGTTTCTGCTGTTGTGGTGATGATGTTGTGGTGGGTTGTTTGTGCAGCTGTCGAGGAGATGATATTGGAGCTGTTTTCAGGATCAGTTGTTTTGATGCTACGTCCACTAGCAGGTCATGTGCTTTTAGGAAGTCTGCTCTTAATAGTGCTACCGTCATGTCTGCCATGATGAAGGTCCAACTGTAGTCTTTCCCCTTGAATGACGCATTCATACTTCCTTTCCCATACATCTTGGGTGGCACTCCACTGGTGGTGGATATATGAAGGTTGGTCGGTGGGGCAAGGGTTGAATCATTCATACAGGCTGGCTGGCACAAATGATTTGCATGCCCCAGTGTCCATGAGGAATTCTGTGTTCAGCCTTTTGTCCCAGACAAAGAAACACGTGGAGCCCTTGCGTTTAGATCTGGAAGAAAGACAATGGTAAGCAGGCGCAGCTTCTCTTATGACGCAACTGGTCTGCTTACCACTGATATTTAGATGTTTGGGTTGCAGATGTGACACCTTGCATGTTTTTTTTTAAAACAGGCAGCCTTTCATATGTGTGTGTGCATTTTTTCCAAATTTCTGATGGAAAAAGCGCATTCCCTCTGGTGGTTCGTCTTTCTACTGTCTGATCTTCCCTTTGATGAATTGTTTGGGGAAGCTCTGCTTGTGGATGGGGGTAGCTGGTTGCTCTGGGTCGCTGTTGGATTCCATGTTGGTTGATTGCTGGGACTGCTGGGCTGCTGCTGCTCTGGGTGGGCTCTGCTGACTTGTGGGCCATCTGTACTGTGTCAAGCAATTTTAGGAATTCTTCGATGGGCATGGTGGAGGCATTTGGCATGGCTGCCACTGTTTGGCGGGGCAGTTTTTTTAGGAGGACCTCTCTCACCAGGTCCAGGGTTGACTCGGATTGGCCATGTGTGACAGGTAGCATTATGAGCTGCCGCAACTGCTTGTAGACATGCAGTGGCTGCTTGTCTCCTATGGCTGCCCGCACGTTGTTCAGGAATTTCTTGGTTCTTAGGGCGGGTGGCATGCTGATGGATGACTTCAGCTGATCCTTCAGTTATTTGTAGGTGACTGAGGTTTGCAGTTCTGTGAGTCATCCTGCAGCTTTCTTGAAAACATCATCTGGCAGGAATTCAAGGATGGCGTCTGCTTTGCGTACTTAGGAGGTAATTTTCTTTGATCGGAAGATTGTCTCCGCCCTGAAGAACCAAGCTCCTGGGTTGTGTGGCATGAATGGGACCAGACGTATGTAGGCAGTGGCGACTGTGTCATTGGAGAGGCTGGCATCGTTGGGGCTAGCTGGGCTAGACATCTCCATGGTCAGCAATGTAGCGAAGGTTTGAGTAAGAGTCTGTGTCTGCAAACTTACTGATTTATTCAAACAACAAACAGACAGGCCAATAGCTCTTGTGAGTGGAAATGTAGTGCCTGACACAAGGCGAACAAAACAGAGGTCAGAGTACAAACAAATGTGTTTGTTGGAGGAATGGAAAGATGTACATAAATCAATATACAAGGCACGAGTGAAGTTATGATACATATAGCTGGAATGCTGACATTGCAGTGCTTGTACTAAGAGTGATACATTTAACATAACAATAATATGAACGCGAATATGTGTACAAAGGATATCTGGTGTGTTTCTTGTATGTGTGTGAGGAAATTAGCTGGCCAGGTAAGATGGACGGTGTGTGGGTCCGTGTCACTTTGTCACTTTGGCCCAGTTTCTTATGCACCCCTTCCCAGAATCATTTATTCTGTCTTCCGACTCAGTGCTTCTGGCATATTTTTATTCTAGTCTATATTCCTTCTATTTCCTTGCTTTCGCTTAAGCGCATTTTCTCTTTTTTATTACCATAGTCAGTAAATAGAATGTACTGTATTTTAACTTTCATTTAATCTTGCGTCGATCATCCTTCTCTGCGCTAGCATTTAGTTTTAAAAAAGTCTTTCTATCACGATTTTTTCTTTCTTGTTTATGTATTATGCTGCATAAGCCATGTATTCCCATCGGTCAAGTCCACCTTCTAAATGGACATACTCTGCCCCACCTTTTTTTTATAAGTTGGTCTTTAATAAAAAAAAAAATCTGTAATTACGAATAATACAGACGGGCAGTAAATTCTCCATCGTCTCAATTATCGTGATTAATTTCTGGTGCGTGTTTTTAGTATTTTAGTGAAAGTCTTTTTGATTTCTTTTGCAAAATATATATATTGTGTGTTTCCTTTTAACAAATATTAACATGGTTCACGATGTACAGTAGCTTCCTAGTCTTAACTATTTTTCGCGTATTTTTAATGTAGTTTGAAATTTTAGTTTTATTTTGATGGCTTTTCGTTATACACTTCAAGGTCTAGATCTACATTTTGTTCTATTTTCGGAATTTTATAATCGTAAAATAACTATTTTCTAACAAAGTTGTTAAATTTGTTCCTCGACGCTTATTTTCGACTTTTCACTAGGAATCCTACCTCTATATTTCGTTGTTGCTATATATTCCGTTGTTCGTCAATTTCTCCCAGCTTGCTTTCCGGAGGATTCCAGTCTAACTTCTTCCAAGAGGTGGGTTGATCACTTTCTTCAGAGATTGACCCGAGTTTGATTTTAGTTTTAGATTTTTTTTCCTTTTCATTCCCAGTGCCAGTCGCTATCTAAGTAATTGTATCATTGTCAAGAAGTAACATTTAGAAATATAATCACTCATTTTTGCTTTATTACATTTGGAATGTTGATTGTCTGTTTATACTCGCAGATCAAAAGCAAAGAAAAACATACTATTTAGTCGCAGGCTGGAGATCATGGAGAGAGAAAAAGATTTTTAGCCACGTATGTCACTATGTCTCTGCGAGATAACGAGAATTCCTTCTATTGTACGCCTACCCTAAAGGTTTTTCCTTTTAAGTTTAGGAAGTCTCTCTCTCTCTCTCTCTCTCTCTCTCTCTCTCTCTCTCTCTCTCTCTCTCTCTTTCTTTGTCGTGCTCCGGGTTGTGTGGGGTGGCGGGAAGGGTTGAACGCATTCCCTTATTCTTCCTTAATTCCACCTCCAGTTGGCTAACGAGTAGATTTCAGGAAAATGAACGTACCTTCATTGTACTTCTTTGTTTGAAGAAATTGAAAGAATACGTGTACAGTACTTCAAGATAAAAATGTCTTTGTGGGCATTATGCTCTCGGATGTATATGAAAAGAGGGCTAACTGTACTGTATATTATGAAATGAAGACGTTTTTAGCCTCTTAAATACTAGTATTTTATGCAAAACAACTGTTGCTCAAGTTACACAAGTGACTAAGTCTGATCCACATGGTCTTAAGATGATAGTTACCACTATTCTAACCGACTAGGAACTGGGATTTGTCTTATAATTAGGAAATTTGTGTGGCTGAAGAGAACACTAGAATTATTGTAAACGTTTACGAAACTCACAGACATTTTTGGATCACCTGTTTATATGATTAATCATGGAACTCACAAAGTTTCCGACAAGATCCATTTTTTTCTGTGAAACTCGTATTTAGACCACCCCTTGTGTGAAAGTATACGTTGCTCTGTTTTTTCACCGCACTGAATGGCCGATTCAGCTAGGAACTTAAGACGATTAGGATGTGGTGAAAAATATTAAAAGAATAGAATGAATGTTATTTTTAAGTGCTATAGATATGAAGGACTTAGGAAAATTAAGGGTTATGTGAAAATGACGAGAGCGAGAATGTTGAAGGAATGGGTAGTTGGAATACCTCTATTATAGAAGGAAAAGGAATGTTAATGTTGAAAAATAAGTACGCAGTTTCTTTCCTTGATAATAGAAATAACTGAAGTATAACATCAACCAAGTAAGCGTAAGCTACTTGTTCTTAAAAGGAAAAAAACCTCAGGCTACATAAAGGGGACACGAAGGCAATTTTTTTTCTAAT
Organism: Macrobrachium rosenbergii; assembly: GCF_040412425.1. Taxonomy (NCBI): domain Eukaryota; kingdom Metazoa; phylum Arthropoda; class Malacostraca; order Decapoda; family Palaemonidae; genus Macrobrachium; species Macrobrachium rosenbergii. Next base: position 5,471,187 of record NC_089742.1, on the reverse strand, counting down.
CAGAAAGAAGGAAGAAAGTGTTTGAGCCATAGAGAAGAAATATTAGAAATAATTCCTTAATATCAAAGGGTGAGCGAGAAAGTGCAAGTAACAAAGTCGTAATGACACAGTACTGTGTCATGAAAGCAGAAAAATGGTTTTTATTGCTATTATACATCAATGAGTATTGAATTTAAAAAGTGTTTTTGGATTACTACTTCTGGCGCTGAATTTTTTAAAAGTGGCTTAAAAAGCTTAAACAAATTTTGAAAGTCGACAAAAATGCTTTCGTGCAGATAATTTGTTAATGTGTGATCATTACTACTAAGGGATTCAGAGCTGATGAAACACTGACCATGACAGGTACTAAATAATACTTGCAAAAAATAGGTAGGGTTATAAAATATACAATTGCCAACTTTCACCCTTATACGAAGCTTTGATAAAAAGTTGTTGCCGAAAAACAGTGTTTCATCGGCTCTGAATCCCTTAGTAACTTAGTTGAAACATACAAAAACCAAATACAATTCGTTAGAAGGGAAACTAATATTAGAAGGGAAAATAATCAAATATAATTCATTAGAAGGGAAACTGATATTAGAAGGGAAACTAACCGTGCGAATTAACTTTAAAAAAAATGTCTAATACAGGGTGTTTCGAAATTAGAGCCCCCTTTGCAGCATAAACTAAAATGGATATGGACAAAAACAAAGGTAATTCAGAACAGGTATTTATTTAAGTTTCTCTCTGAGTATTTAATATTTTGTGTGGCCTCCATCTGCCTGTACCACAGCCTGCATTCTTGAGGGGTATGATTTCAGCAAATCGCAAAAAAGCTGAGACTCAAACTCTGTTTCCCTGAGCACTTTGGTCACCTCTCTTCGCAGGTCGTCAAGGCTTGGTATACCATCATAGTTCACTGTGCGCGTTTCAACACGATCGTTTAAGGTGCTACCAATGTTTTCACACACATTAAAGTCAGGGGAGCTACCTGGAGATTCACTTGATGGGAAGAAATCGATACCACTGTTTCGAAGCAGCTCCTGTGTCTGAAGAGCCTTGAAACATGTGACTTCTTCAACAGATAACACATTTTCAGGATCTTTAAGGAAAGAACATACTCCACCAGTAAGCACAGTTTCTCTGAAGTATTCGCCATTGCATGACTGTCCTTTTTCTTTGATGATCCACATTAACCGTTTGGCTGTGAAACAGAGAAAAATTCCCAAACATTCAGGAAATTCCCCAACTTGGCGATAGCATATGTCATCGCTGATATCATCCAACTTTGCAGCCCAAATGATGTCATTTTTATGATTTGGCTTTCTGACTGTGTAAATGAAGAATTCATCTGATGCGCCAACATGGAGAACGTCAACTTCATCCCAATCTTTAAGAAATGAACCACAAAACCATCCACGATCTTCTCTGTTGCTGAGTGATGTTGGGCTTGCTGATAACATGAAATGGCTTGATACCAGATTTTTTCAACTCACGATATACAGCACTATAACTTCTCTTCTTCCCCCTTTTTGTTTCTAGTTCAAGCATAAATTTATGTAAAGACCTTCTGGGTCTACCCACTGCCTCAACTGTGATGTCTTTTGACTCCTGAGAAAGGACTTCAGGCCTTCCAAGATTCTCACTCTTTTCGCGATGACAGTCATATGGATTTTTGTTCCAGTTTCTTTTAACAAAGGATTCATCTCTTTGAATGTATTTAGCTATCCAGAAACGTGAAATGAAAGATGCGCCAGCATCCCTGGCCTCTCTGAAGGTTATAGCCCGGATTCTGTCAATCCATCTGATTTCCTCCGAGTCGTTAGCCATGACTGTATCTAACTCCGTCACTCAGTCTGAAAATAGAAGAAATGTAAAATGAAAAATAGCTTAATAGAAACTTAAAATAATGTACTTGGAGATAGGCTATAGCAGAAAACTTCATAACTTTCCATTTGTTCTGTGGAGGGGAAGGGGCTCTAATTTCGAAACACCCGGTATATACTTCGATTTATTACCATATTCCAGTTGGCTATAGACTATATTTCTGGAATATGAACTTACATTCAACCTTCGTATTGTGGGCGTGTTTTCCTGTTTTTCGGTATGTCTGAATATATTTCTCTGGGTCAACAAAAATTACGTTTTCTACCATGCAAAATTATCGTCGCAGTTCCCCTCTTTCGCTGCCATCTCTATTAGCTTGTTCACCATTTTCCCCTATGATGGCCTGCTATCAATTTTTTTTAACTATATGCCGCAGGCATCAATATTTTTAGTATAGTACTGTGAAGTTTGGTTGTTCAATCGTTATTACACATACCATTTTTTCGTACTAATCTACTTTAATTTTTCTAATTCTTTTAAAGACTTTAAAGTTTATCTAGCTGTATTGCAATACATTATCAACCATCTTGGTATATATATATATATATATATATATATATATATATATATATATATATATATATATATATATATATATATATATATATATATATATATATAAACTGGTATACTCGTCACTAGATATGATAATAAATCAGAAATATATATTATCCAGAAATTATTTTGAAAAGTTAATTCTCACAATTCGTTTCCCTTCTAGTGAATTATACCTGGCTTTTGTATGTTTCAACCAAGTTAGTAATTACACACTGAAAAGAATTATCTGCATTAAAGCGTTTTCGTCTCCTTTTAAAATTTGTTTAAACTTTTTAAGTCAATTTAAAAAATTCAGCGTCAGACGTAGTAATCCAACAAAACCTTTTAAATTAATTAAATGGAGCCAGCAAGAGATTATCCTGTCAAGATTAGTCACGAAGGCGGTAGGAGTGAAAAGGTAAGCATGCCGCTCTTTGTCCGGTGGAATCAATATTTAACCTATCTTGAAAGAAAGATAATCATATGAATCTAATCTCTTTTTAAATATAATAACATACTCTTTTTCTGTCACAGTTTTGAAAAGAAAGTGAAACAACTCTCTTCTTCAAAATGCAGACATGTATTCTTTAGATTATAAGGCTCCCTAGAACACGCAAGGGTATTAGGTATTTTAAGAAAGGTCAAGCTGTCTGGTCGACGATCTATATTTTCTGTGATCTATATTTGCAAGTTTTTCGGCTTGACATTTACATGGCGAAAGTGTGTTTCAATTCATATTTGCTCATGATTTTGTAGCGTGATGTTTGTTGGTTTTACATCCATACAGTGAAAGACGAATGACATTATTACAGTGAGTGGTGTGGTATAATAACGTGTCTTAAAAAAAAAAAAAACGAAGATTTAAATAACATTCCTGGTTTTTTTTTTGGCGAGGGTGAATGCAAGGAGGGGGTCATTACCGCAAAGGCATCCGTAGTCAGATTTCTGTGTATCAAGGAAAAAGGGAATTAAGACATTTATTCCCTTCATCCTTTTCCTTCAAAGACCAGATTTCTTTGCATCAGGAATAATAGCCCAAATTGGAAAAGAAAGACTTAACCCCTACTTATTGCTCCTTAAAAAAAATGTATTCCGTGACTTCCGTTCCTGTTTATTTAAGATTTACTTTTTATTTTCTCTTTACTAATGATCTAAGATATTAACAAAAATCTAGTTATATAAATGGTTTGAATGGTATTCAAAAGAGAATAAATCAAAACGATTGTGAATCCTAGCTGCTGTTCCAACTGTAACTTTGAGAATATATGTACTTGAAGATACCTTAAGAAAAGCACAGGCTCCAAAGTAAATTCGTTTCTAAAATTGATAATTGTACACCCCACGCTAAGCATGCTTAGGGTAAGTGCAAGTATGTGCATACGTGTTAAAGACTTCCTAGTGTGACGAATTGTCCTTTGCCAAGGCGTGGTTGTTAAATGCGAGTTCAAACCTGCTCGAGATGAAATTTATTTTCTCAAACAAATACCAGTTTCGTTATATCCACAATTAAAATTACCATTATAGTATTTCACAGAGACAGGTAATCATTGAAATTCTTTTTTCACATTTTTGGCAAAACTATTGTTTGGCATGTTTGGTCATACCCCAGTGGACATTGTCATTTTTTATTTTCTCGAAATTACAGTTCTTTCTCAGTAAGTCAACTCTTTTAGCATTCTTTTCTCTGTCACCAGTACTATATGTTCACTATAGTTGCCATTGGCAATAATACAGCCAAGTAATTCCTGTTTCTAATTTTATTCTTTTATTATTTCCAGTATTGATTTTCTCGCAGTATGCTCATTGATGACAAGAGCTACAACTGATTTAGTTTTTATTCTTCTTTCCAGCGATAAATCCTTAATGTATTCATCATAGCTACCATTACCGATATTATTTATTTCACTGTCAGTGTCGATCATCACCCGATTTTATATTGGAGTAACGTTAAAGACGGTGCTTTCATTGGTACTGTGCCATCACTCATAAGGAAATAGACGTAATCATTATACTTTACGTAATTTTTTTGTGGTTTTGTTTCCGGCGTCATCACCAAAACAGTAAGAGTATTAGCATAACAAATATGGTATCGTCAGAAATAGTGTTAATTAATTCTTATTGGGCTTTGGTTTCTCCTACAATTATTGAACTGTTGTTAATATCATTTATGCAAAACAGTTTCTCCAGTGAATCACATTATAGATGATAACCACGGTTGTAGAAATAATAACCCATGCATCAGACTTGAATCACTAGTGCGACTAATGTGAATTATTTCCCCCCATCGCGCCCAAACAATGCAGTTCAGGTTATACGCGGAAAACAGAATAAAATAAAAACATTTACGTAGAGAGGCCAAGTCCCAGGGCTTTAAAATATAATTGGTGTCGTTATCAAATTAGCGTTTGATTGCTGTAGTGTTCCAATCAACGTAGACCCCATACGAAAAAGCCCCTCGACGAATGAAAGCAGAAAAGGCACATTCGAATTAAAATAATTCGCTAGGGGTGTTTGTCGTAAGTCATTAACTTTAACCAGATACTTCTACATTGTTCATCAAAACCACTTTTACGTTAAATTGAATAGAAACTCTTCATTCTATGTAATTATATAAAAAACTATCTTTTTCCTCAGCTACAAGATAAAATTAATTTTTATTGTCAGGTACATTGATTAAACTTGCTAGATGATATGATTAATTTTTTAGGGTCAAATTTTATTTTTCTCCACCAAAAATGGAATAGAAACTCTTCATTCTACGTAATTATATAAAAACTACCTTTCCCTAAATACTCCATTACAAAGTTGCTAATTTAGGGTAACAGTCATGAATTCCTCAATTCATTTATGTTTGTATATTTTTATTCTAAGTGATGTAAGATATACTGAAAGAGCTGCTTCATTTTCATTATTGAAACTACCTAACAGTCTTTACACTACTCTAAGAGCCTTTCCTAAGATAAACTTCTTAATTATGCCTTTTTAAGATAAATAGACGTTAGGTATTGTCCCTTTTTCGTCAACTGTTTTTTTAACAAGCAAATGTATTTTTTTAAACCCTCTCTTGATCTCTTTATTTACTTATTCTGTTATTTTGTACCTCCGTTCTGGATTTATGAATTGTATACACACACACACAAACACACACACACACACACACACACACACACACACATATATATATATATATATATATATATATATATATATATATATATATATATATATATATATATATATATATATATATATATAAATATAAAATATAAAAGCACTGTATCATGCTTCTGAGTTATCAATAGAAGAATCCACAGTGATACTCTTGTTTAGCAAGACAGAAATGTATTTGTAGAAATATTAACATAGCTTAAAGCTTTCGTCCATCCTTCTGTGGACTTGATCAAGCCCACAGAAGGATGGACGAAAGCTTTAAGCTATGTAAAAATTACGTAAAGAACAAAGGAATTTATGATCTATAAAACATTTACTAGTGGCCTAAGGAAACGCAAGGATAATGAGGTAAACAACTGTCAGGAATTGGCAAGGTCTTTTAAAATGCACAAACAACAGACAGAGAATCCGGATAGTGGACCATTATTTAAAAGAGTTTAAAAATTTAATGAAGAGAAACATGATTTCAGTGTTTGTGTGTTGGGGTAGGGGTGGGGGGGGGAGTTGCAGATAGTGAACTATGGTGCCGCTCTGCAGTTCATGTCCATCATTCCTAATGAGCCTTTCTTGATCACTTTGAAATAGTAAACAGTAAATAGTAGATTAGTGAAATATATATATATATATATATATATATATATATATATATATATATATATATATATATATATATATATATATATATATATATATATATATATATATATATATATATATATATATATATATATATATATATATATATATATATATATATATATATATATATATATATATATATATATATATATATATATATATATATATATATATTTATATATATATATATATATATATATATATATATATATATATATATATATATATATATATATATATATATATATGTATGTATGTGTGTGTGTTAAATGACCATATCCCCAGGTCAAATAGGGTCATCTTTTTTATTGCTGTATCTGTTTTAAGAACAGAATCAATCATCTTACTTTCGTAAGATGTCTCTGGTAGCGGTGGCTCCCCTGGGTCAGTAAGTTCCTTCTCCTTTGTCGACTTCTGTCACTGAATCTATTCTTAAACAAAGGCCTACTGGAATTAAACACTCAAGTACAAAACTAGACTTTATTTGTAAATTTAACGAAAGTAATTCAGCAAACGTTCCGATCATGAAATGGAGTGAATTCCACCCCCTATAAATGGAAAACATCTCTAGAGGAAATCCTGATTCACAAATATTAATAATTCTAAACCTGCTAGTACTAGTGACTAACACCCTGGTCACTAAATAAAGTAATAAGGTCATAATTATTTTAGACCACAATAAATGTTTAGTATGTAAAGAATAGACACTACTTCCAAATATTCGTCCTCTCAGAACGAAACCAGAATTCCTGTAGAATGAAATATATCATATATTAAAACCTGAAATGGTGTTATAATACAGGAATATTCAAAACAGAAAAATGCGCAACGAAAATGGAACAGGAAAATGCATAAGGAAGACATAGCTGGGTTTCACTGCAGCTTTACTAGGTCTTTCCAAAATCAATGTCTATAAATAGATAAGTGTTCATGAGTCATGGCGACAACTAACAGATTTTCCAGTGGTGATCTTTCAACACTTCAAACCTAACTAAAACAGACCCATCTCTTATTAAAGTCCCCCTGCAAAAGTCTATCCCCTGTTCATATACCATTCTCGAGTGCAACACATACGCACTTACACAATCATCTCTTCCAGAAATGTGACAACCGCTGGTCAATGTTCGACCACACTGTCTCCATGGACTTAAATCATGATCAAATAGCTCTCTGTATCCAACTGTGCAAACTACCAATGTAGACACAAATGCATCTGCAGCGGAAATACACTGACAGGCCAGCACATAGTTCTCCACTGCTGTCCAAAGTCAACCAAGACTTAATAGGAGCTCGGACCACCTGCCACTGGGCATCCCCACCCAGGTGCGATAACTGTCCAATCGAAAGTTCAGTAAGGGCCAGCTCCAAAGTCATAGCCAAACACATGCGCTAGCTATGAAAATTATATATCTTGTATGCACGATTGCTATACCAATAACAGTTCATTATAGAACGCAACACTTGACATCTAAATATTCTGGATGGCTTGCAACTGTACAAGCCCATGCTTCTCGTCACATTTTGAATTCCTGATGATCCAAGCATGTTGAACGGCATGCGACTGTGCAAACCCTTGTTGAATGTGGCGCCCATGAATCCTTTGCACCAAACAGATGTCTCCCAGCAACGACGGGGATTTGTAGACGTCCTGCCCGGCATCTCTCCAAAAAACCCTGGATCCTCCCATGAAGGCGCAGGCGTAGAAACCTGCAGGCATAATGTAGACGGCCCTCATATCTAACTTGTATCGGTTGAGGCTCAAAGAAGTCATTCATAAGACTCTGCTGTGAGGAAGTGGTGTATAACGTAAGCTGGTTATGTTGACAGTGAACCATTAAAACTACTAGGGAAAAGGTCATATAATAAGACTGTGAAACAATTCCAAGTTGCTAACTGGAATTTCCACAATCAACCCACTATCAGGTACACTAACCTTAAGATACTACCCATACAAATTCTTCCCAGTAAAAATGATCTGAGAACCCTACCAATATACTGAATTCATTAAAGTCAATTCTAAACATCTGAGAGGTAAAATATCTCGTAAATCCTAGGCCTGATTCTGATAGGCCTTGGAGGAAACCGAAGAAGAAGAAGAAGGGGCGGAAGAGAGCCCAGTAGTTGCCGAGCCATAAGCTTATCCTGGCACTAGGTAAAGTCATCAAAGTTTTACCCTGGTTAGCAAATACTGTCGATACCTGCTCAATTCTCAGCAAAATAGCAATTAACATACTAACAATCGCTCCTATGATCGTAACAACTACAGTTACCAATGGCACAGCACTCTTACATCTAAAAGAGAACTGAAAAATCTAAACTTGGAAATCCTATTAAAAAGTCTTCCTAATCCTACCATAAACCCTAACTGATTTGCCCAAACCTATAACATATCAAACAGATTTCGTCGGATATACTAATTAACCCCCCCCCCATCCAAAAAAAAGAGAGGGAAAAAAAGGGAAAAAAAATTATCCTACCCACAGTACGACTCAGGAATTAACCCATACGATTCCCATTGACCCGTCTTTTTCATTTTAGATATGTGTCAACTGAGACACAGCCGTGTTCTTATCTAGAACAACAAATCTGTTCCCCTTCTTTACACCTACAACACGGAAAGGATCTTCAAATTTAGGACCTAGCTTATAGGTCAACTGTTTCCTAACATTTATTTTCACAAAAACCCTATCTCCCACAGCAACTTTAACTCTATCTGGCTTTACATTGCTCCTATCCACCATGTCTCATATTTTCATTTCAAGATTCCTAGCAAGACTCGCATATCTGTCTTTCACTGTGGAAATAAGCACCCTGCTTGTTTCATCACCTGATGGAATAGGCAACAAATCGAATGGTATTACTAACCATTGTATTCATACTATGTTGCACCTGTGGAATATATTGATCCCAAACCACATAACTTCTCCCAAAGGTCATTCAAAGAGTTCAATGACCTTCCTATATGCCCGTTCATACAGCCCATTAGCGTCTGGTCTATAGGGAATAATAGTGACCTTCCGAATGCCCATTACATCTGAAAGACACTCTAATGTCTTGTTCACAAATTCCCTACCATTATCTTTAATCAGAACCTCAGGAACCCCATAACGACAAATATACCCATTAAAGACTGCGACTGCCACCTCTTCCATTCTTTTATGCTTCAACAGGAAGATCTCTACAAACCTAGCTAACTCGTCAACAACCACCAACAGGTGCCTATGGCCATAACTAGATTCACAGAAATTGCTCAACAGGTCCATATGGACTCATGATGAGGGCCTGGTGGGAATTGGGAATGAACCCAGTTTACAAGAAACAACCCTTGGCTTACACGCATTACAGACTGAACAACTTCTCACAAAGCCTTCTACTGATGTGAACATATTCTTCCAAAAGAATTGTCCCCGTACATTCTGATATGTTTTCTCAATCCCCAAATGCAGACTGCCAGACCTACAGTGAACAATATCTAGCACTGTAGGTACTGAACTCCTAGGAACAACTATTTGCATTTTATTACCCTTATCCTCACTATTCCTCAGTCTGTATCTAATTTTCCTAACTAACAAATTACCCTCTAATTCAAGCCCTGCAAAATGCAGCTTATAACCCTTCCTAACTAATTCTCCTCTAAAAAACGATTTTGCGGCTCCCAGAATCTCATCCTCATCCTGTTTAACTTCAACTAAACTAATATCCCAGTCTATGCAATCTCCACATACATAACATACATGAGTACCATCTGCATCAGAAAAACTTCTACTAGGGTGTCCACTACAACATTATGTCTACCTTCTATATACCAAAGCTTGGCATCAAAATCCCTGATTGTCAGATACCACCGAGCTCTTTTTGGGGGAAAGATCCTGCTTATTAAAAAGATTCAACAATGGTTTATGATACGTCAGAACCTGTACTTGATTTCCCCAGAAGGAGCATCTTAAAATGTATTAAGCTAGACACCACAGCAAGGGCCTCTATGTCTACTACCGACCATAACCGTTCATTACTACCTCGTGTCTTAAACTTCCTACTGTAAAATACAATCGGATGGAGTCTTCCATCAAGCTTCTGCACAAGGAATGCCCCTATACCATCATACCTAGCGTCCATTACTAACGTGAAAGGACATTCTAAATCCAGAAACTTCAACATTGTGGGATTCACCAAGGCATCCTTAATCTTCTGAAAAGCTACTTGCTGTCCATCTCCCCATACAAACTGCACATCATCCCTTAAGACATCTGTCAAGGGAGATGCTAGAACAAAAAATCCCTTCACAAATCTACGGGAAAATCCTGCCATGCCTAAGAAGGACCGAATCTGTTTCTTATTTTTGGGAGTAGCAACATCTACAATTGCCCTAACCTTATCACCATTCACTCTAACACCCTCTTTAGAAATGACATGACCTAAATATACTATCTGCCTCTTGAGAAAATTACACCTAACTAATTTTATCTTCAAACCCTCTAACCTAAGCCTTCTAAAAACCACCTAAGAACTTCTAAATGTTCTTCTACTGAATCAGTGGCAACTAAAATATCGTCCATATATAAATAAATGGACTTCCCTAACAAGCCATGCAAAACAGTATTCATTAGCCTAGTAAATATCATCAGACTGCCTGATAAACCAAATGGCATCTGAGTGGACTCATGATGCCCCTTCGGCAAAGAGAAAGCCTTGTACTCTCGACTTTCCTCGCTAAGCGGTACTTGCAAATACCATTGCATTAGATCAATTGAGGAATAAATATTCTTGCCCCCAATCTCAACAAATAAATCTGGCAAACATGGCACAGGGTAGCGATCAGGAATGGTTTTCTCGTTCAACTTCCTAAAGACCACACAAACTTGGACTGAACCATCCTTCTTAGGGACTGCCAACAACGGAAAATTAAAAGGCGAGGAACTGGGCCTAACAATGCCTTCTTCCTCCCACTAATTAACTTTTTGCTCTACATGTTCTCTAATCTTAAAAGGAATTTTATATGAAGGAACAAAAATTGGCTTAGTTTTGCCCTCCAGGTGAATCTTGTGTTCTAATACATTTGTTAATCCTAACTTATCCCCTTTAAGTGCAACTATGTCCACAAACTTGGCCAGAACGTCTTCTACGCTGCCAACAAATTCTTGATAATCAGTATTGGCTAAATGGTCCCTAAAAACCTGCCTGTAAATCTGCTTCTGAAAAACTCCAAAAATCCCTGACAATAGCCATGGAATTATCTTCATCGACCAAGTCAACAAAGTCGATTGCATTAGTACCCTTCTGATAACTGCAAACTGAATCATTACAGTTTAGCAATCCCACCCAAGTATACCTTGAACCTGATACATTATTTATAGAACCCATACACACTACCCCCTTTAGTTTCTAGCTACACTCATCTACACACATCTGTCTGGATTTATGCACTCCTTTCACTCGAACTTTCACCACAGCAACCATACCAGGACCAAGCACCATATCATCCATCAAAACCCCCTTATATAACCGAAAATGGTTCTGTAAAATTTTTACCACTAAGAGATAAATTTTCTACGTATCCCAAAACCCGTAACCTATTTGCTTGAACATCACATACCATCTCTTTAGCAGGTCTCAAAGATCGATCTGAAAACATTGATCGGAACAACTCATAATTCATCAAATTAATAGAGGCACCTGTGTCTATAAAAACTCTTACATTTATACCATGCACAGACCCATTCACAACTGGCTTTGACCCTGAGGGTTCCTCCGGAAGTACTATATCCCAAGAAACACCCATCCAGTTTTCCTTTACAACTGATCGGTCTTTAGACAATGTCCGCCGATCACAACATCCCCTCGAAAAATTTGCATGAGGAACTTTCTTATATGAGCTACCAAAATTCTGAAATGGAGGTCCACCATTATACTGTCTCTGAAATGGACAAGACCGCCAAGGATGACCATAGCTCTTACAACTGCCACAATATTTAACATGGTAAAATCTCTTAATGTGTCCCTGCATATTACAATTAAAGCAACGAACCCATGGGTCTGAGAACTCAAGCCAATCATCGATCTTTGGCTATTCCGACTTTCCACAAAATCCTTCAAACCACAGACTGAATCTCAGTGCCCTACACAACCATAGGCTGACCTAAGGAATCTCTGATCATTGTTTTCTCTCCTCATTTTTGCAGCTTCCTTCTTCGTAAATAAATTCGCTAACTTATTCTTGGCTGAGGGCAAATGCAAAAACTTCCTGAGTCCCGTGAAAGGACACCCCGTACAGAAAAATACACAATAAAAACAATTGCCCCTGAAAGAATTCCCATACAGTAAGAAACCCAGAGTGTTAATTCCCGTTACTCAAACAATTAATCCCCAAACCTCAAAAGAAAGTACTAAAGTGTTAAATGGCCCTATCCCCAGGGCAAATAGGGCCATCTTTTATTGCTGTATCTGTTTTAAGAACAGAATCAATCATCTTACTTTTCTAAGATGTCTCTGGTAGCCATGGCTCAGCCTGACTCAGTAAATTCCTTCTCCTTTGTTGACTTCTCTCACTGAATCTATTCTTAAACAAAGACCTACTGGAATTAAACACTGAAGTACAAAACTAGACTTTATTTGCAAATTTAACAAAAGTGATTCAGCAAAAGCTACAATCATGGAGTGGAGTGAATTCCACCCCCTACAAATGGAAAACCTCACTAGAGGAAATTCTGATTCACAAACATTCAGGTTATCAAATCTAAACCCACAATTAAATCCAAAATTAATTAAACTCACAACTACAGCCCACATTAACTAAAACCAAAATGAAATTTAAAATTAATTAAACCCAAAATTAAATTAAAAATCAGTTAAACCCCAAAACTGAATTCAAAATTAATTAACCCCACAATTAAATTCAAAATTAACTAACCCCACAATTAAATCCAAAGTCCCATGGGGAAAAAATGGGCAGGCTCAGCGCACACCTGATTGCAAAGTCGGTTAAGATAACCTCGCATCTTCAAGGACAAAGAAAAACAACAACAACAACAACAAAACACTCAATCTCCCCCAAGTAAAGAAAATGGAAGTCTACCCTCACGTATAGAAAACGGAACTTGAGCAAACAGACGAGAGAGAGAGAGAGAGAGAGAGAGAGAGAGAGAGAGAGAGAGAGAGAGAAATTCGTCCCTAACCCCCTCAGTGCAACACCTCACTCCCCCTATCAACCCCTCCAAGGCCTGCTGAAGCCCACAGA
>NC_089742.1:5410240-5450240 GCF_040412425.1 Macrobrachium rosenbergii | reverse complement strand
TCTTTTTGTTCAAATAGACTGGCCCTTTTAATTTCAGAGTCGCTGACTATTAAAAAGATGGTATTCAACTAGCTATCGTGTAATTTCATAGTAGGTACTCAATTAGGTCGTTAAATATTTTACTTTGTGAGTGGTAGTTTGTTTACATTTCACTTTAGTTTTATTTTCATATTTTTATGTTTGTGTTTTTAATTTTTCCTTATTTGTATCACCCTTTTAGTTTGCATTTACTTGTTCATTTTATATATTTCGTTAGTATTTTTGCTTAAAATTTATTATGACTATTCATTTTATTGTAATTTTATTGATTCTCATCCTTGTCGGTTTTTTCAGCCTGATGATGAGGTTTATACCTCAAAGCTTGTACAATAAAGAATGTTCTTCCTTTTCTTGGCAATATTATTTATCATTAAGCTAAGATTTCTAAGATTTACCAGTATATATATATATATATATATATATATATATATATATATATATATATATATATATATATATATACATATGCATACATATATAGATATATATAGATATATATATATATATATATATATATATATATATATATATATATATATATATATATATATATATATATATATATATATATATATATATAAGATATAGATATAGATATAGATATAGATATAGATATAGATATATAGATATATATATATATATATATATATATATATATATATAATATATTATATATATATATATATATATAGTTTTTATGAGTACTTGACTTCATTTGTCTCTTTACCTTAGTAATCTTATCCTTAATAAAAAAAGTCCTTTTAACCAACAAACAGAATAATGGAAAGAATAATTAGTAGTTGTAAGGTCACCAAGTGAGGAGTCGTTTCTTAATACTGATTTATTGTTTACATACACAACATGGTAAGTTTAACAGTGGAAGAGTTGGACAATCTCACTAAAATAACAAATGGAAAAGGGGACACAACAGCAATTACTTAGTGAATTACCTCGGTATGGACAGATTCTTCAGGCAATCAGGTACACAGTGGCACAAATACGTAGGTAACTTGCACTGACAACCCTCTTGGAAATGAAACAATTCCAGATAAGACTACTGCCAACTTACTGTCACTCTAGATATGAGTTAATGCAACAATTGGAGGGAAGCTTTTACTCTACTCACTCCTGGTCAAGGGGCATGAGTTAAGTTATGCACTGTTTAAGAAATCACACACTGGGTATAGTAAGTCGCTGTTCAAGTCAAAGAGAGAAGGAATTTACTTGAGCAATGAAATTCGAGAGAGAGATGATAAAAACAAGTCAAAGAAAAAGACACTCACTAAACCTTCCCTTCTGGGGCATGTAACGTATTTGCTTCCCGATGCTTCTTGCACATACAACTCTCTGTTGGCGTAATCCAAGTTCTATTGGGTAGTGTCCAGTAATGGGCTCGATCAATCCAGTGTGAGAAAGTGAGTTCTACCAGCCCAGAGCTCAATACTCAGAGCTTCCCCGTGGTTGAGAGTAGACTGAACTAAAGATGAAGGCCCTGTATGTTACTTGGGGCATCGCTTCAGGCAGAGTCATTGGCGCATGCCTTTGGGTTAAAGGAAATGTCTACTGCCAGTGAAAGTGATGAAAACTCAGTGTGAGCTTAATTAAATTTGGAGATTTAGACGGAGGTAAGAACTACCTATCCCAGGTGTGTTCTTTGGGGGCACATAAAAGTCCAACCCTAGAAGAGGGTTGTGTCGGATAATCCCTAAAGCTCTCCTCTCACTCCAATACTTGTGGATCTACCTACACCCCTACTGCCTGGTATTTTCCTCCATAACATTCTTATAAGTTAGCAACCCAGTGGCATAAAACGTAAAAGCTTCCCCTTTAAGCAGACATTGTACTCCCATTCGGGGGTGAAGGTCGGCACTAGCGAGCTGCTGGCATCAGTTACATTAAGTACTTCCCACAAAGATTCATTATAAGTAAGTGTCCAGTGGCATAAAACATAAAAGCTCCCCCTTCTAGCAGACATTCTACTCCCTTTTGGGAGTGAAGGTCTGGACTAGCGAGCTGCTGGCATCAGTTACGTTAAGTGCTTCCCCCTATGATTCATTATATAAGTGAGCAATCCGGTGAAGTAAAACATAAAAACTCCCCCTTTAAGCAGACATTCCACTCCCTTTTTGGCATGGAGGTCTGGACTAGCGAGCCGCTGGCATCTGTTACTTTAAGTACTTCCTGCTAATGGGTCCTTGCCCATGCAAATGGAAATAGGCTAAAAGATATAACTGAGGAGGAGTGAGCTTACTAGCTAACTTAACTTAATGTCCCCAGTATTTAACTTAGGGCATCTGTGGATATTTAACTGGGCTGCCTCTGATGACAGTCAAAATGTGATCTCAGCATAATTTATAATTCAAGTTGTGCACTAATACTCTTGACACACAGATTCAAGCTACCGCAGCACCATATCAAGTGACAATGAACTAAATACAGGTAAATGCAGGTAATAATATTGATATACCCAAGATCTAGGTACTCTATGATACATGCTAACAAAATATAATAATTTAAAATGCAACAAGATGTAACAAAAGCATGCAACAGAAATGCTCAGTTGGCTAGGACATGCTCTTCAGCTTGTTGAGCTAAATTATAAATTTTCTCAATACAACAATACTGATTAAGGTATGAGACAACCCTAGGCATCCTTTCTGGATCAGGGGCTAGGATTGCTCTATTAAGATGAGGCACTGTTACAAATATATGATACAAATGCCTTCAGAACGTGGTAGCTCTAGTAACTACCTGAACTTTCTGTGTTCCCTACTCCTTTTCCTCCTTGCTTTCCTTTTCACTTTAGGCATAGATCTATGTGGAACTTGGGCATGTGGTTCCAGAGGAGGTTGAGAAGAACCGTGGCCCAGGTATGACCCACAATAGCACTGCCCTCTCGACTTAGACCTGGAGTGACTATGGGTGTTCTGTCATCTGGCGAAACAGGCACTGAGTCGGCTACTGCCCCGGCTGCTGCAATAACATGGACAGTGGTGGTGCCAACTCATTCTGCTAGCTTTGGTGGTATGGTCTCCACAGCAGTGACCAGCTTAAACAGGACTTCTTGAAGAGAGCCGTCCACCAGCGGCTTGTCTTCCGGGAACTGTGATGAAGTAGAAGAGGTGGATGTTGGTGCAAGAGGTTTGCAGGTTACAAGGACCAACTCATTCACAGGTTGTGAAGCCACACTGGGGGACAAGCTTCCGCTGTGGTCAAAGGAATCTGGAAAAGTCCCCACTGAACTTTGGGCTGGCTCTCGCCAGACACTGGTAGCAGTGCCAAGCCAGTAGATGAGAGGGGGCTGGATTGGGATCTCATAAAGAGATATTGATAGCATCCTCTGGCACTTGCTCTATTGCAGGCTCAGGCACAGGAGTTGGAAAGGGGATGTCAATAGCCTTGGGACCAAGAGTGCTGGGTGACCATGTTTGTACACTTTGAAAAGAACATAATCTGGCTCTGTAGGGGGTTCAATGACCAGAAAGGTCGGAGCACTACACTGGCCAGGCATAGGCACTAGCTGTGGCTCAACAGCAGGGCTGAAATTAACATCAGCCGCTTATGGAGGCGTCTACGTGGTATGGCCCTTGATTGATCCAGAGAGGGCTGAGGAGGGAAGTCCTATCCTAGGAGGAGGTCATAGCCCCCAGGAATATGATCTGCTACTCCAACCATAGAAATCCTACTTTTGTGTGGTCTAGTAACCCTCAATTGGACTGTCAGGAGTGTCAGCCTCCAATTAATAATGCCTTCAATAGTTACAGGCTTGTTTTCCTCAAAAATTGCCCCAAAGGGGACTTTGTCTTACCTTATAAGGGAGATTTGAGTGCCAGTGTCTTCAAAATCTGAGACCTGTTGAGCACGATAACCATCTCATGGAGATGCAACATAAATAGGGGCCCCAGCTGAGGGCTCTAAAGAGGGTGAAGGAGTGGCTGCTAGTGCAATAATTGTGGGAGTTGTCTTTTCAGGACAGTCCTTAAAATTGGTGGAATGCCCAGGTTTCTTTTAGGTATGGCAGTAAACCTGGCTATAATCTCTATGAGGAGCAGTTACCGTCTGGGTAGGCTGGGAGTTCTTATTAGAGGGGGCTTTGACATGGCTCACCCTTTAGCTTTGCACTGGGATTCTAAATGCCATATTTTTTTTACAATTTGCACATTCAGGTGGATTAGGGGGTCTGTTTCTTGGTCAGACTGATAAGGCAGTGAGGTCAGGAGGAACTATGCACATGTTTGAGGTACTGGACGATGGGTGGTACATTTTGTACACGTTGGCCATGCGGCAGTGCAGTGAATAATTTTCACTGCTTCTCTCCAATGTATAGGGACAAAGTCCGGGAGCATAATAGAGGAAATCTTCAAACTGCATTGATTTAATATATCCTCGACTTTGCACTCCACAGTGTTCACCCACTGCCACAAGGCTCAGTTCTTTTTGTAAGACCAGTAGGACCATGTTTGCCCAATCTCCTTGGGAAGACCTCGTCATCTTTGCCCCCAGTACTCAGGCGTAATCTCATATGCGATTGCTACGGCCTTCCTGACATCTTCAAGGTTTCCCTTGCCATTTTCTAAGGAATTTAAGGCGTTCTGACCCTTCCCGGTCGTGTGTTTGCAAGAATTGGGGCCTTCTCAGTTTCAGTTAGATTGTAATCCAAGAGGGCTTCTACTTGGTCCAGCCGTGCTTGTGGCCCTGCTTCATGCCACTTTGGCACGAGGTGACTGATTTTTGAGATAATGGAAGGAGTGGAGACTGGGATTAACTTTTCATTGTCCTGCTTGGCTCTTTCAATTTCAGCTTCCTTCTCCGTCAAGGCTAGTTGATACTGTCGCTGCTTTTCTTTCTCCTGATGCTCCTTTTCTTTCTGTTGATGCTTCTTTTCTTTCTATTGATGCTCCTTTTCTTTCTCTTGACACTCCTTTTCTTTCTCTTGATGCTTCTTTTTTTTCTCTTGATGTTCTTTTTCTTTCTCTTGACGCTCCTTTTCTTTCTCCCTTTCTTCATGCCGCCTTTGGGTTTCTTCTTGTTCCTTTCTCTCTCACTTTAATGCTAGTTCATGCTGTCACTGCTTCTCTGCCTGCTTCTCCCTCTCTTCTAGTCTCAGCCATTCTAGCTGTAATTCATACTCTCTTTCTTCTTCTCTAACTTTCTTAGTGGCAGCTACTTGCTCCTGGACACATTGAGTCAGCTGTTCTCCCTTTAATGTCATGCTTATCCCTACCTCCATAAAGGTTTTGTACTCCTAGGCAGACGTGTTTACTAATGCTTAGAGTGGGGTCTGATTCCCCAAAATGTGTTCAGAATTGTTGGATGGCCACACAAACAATTGTGTGGAGGATGAAATGGTACTCTGGACTGGCAGAGCATATTCTAAATAAGGAAGTAGGTTTTAGAATGCTCCACTGGAATAGAAGTGTCCCTTAGGAATGGTGACACTTGTGACTGGAATGAGAATGCGTCCTTGTAATAAGGACGACACGGTAATAATATATAAAAGTGATTCTGAAGAACAGAGATATACCACAATATGAGATTTACATGCAGATGTGATCGATTTCTAAAGAACTGAATGGCTCACAGGCTCTTAAGTGCAGTTAATAGGTTTGCAAGGCACAAAAATGTGCAGATTGGTTCACGAGGAATGGTGGACTGTCACGAAGACAATTGGATTCATTAACGAAGAACGATTTGGTTAAACTTACACGAGGCGATCAATAGTCAAGCCAATCATGCATAGGCTGAGTGCTTACAGCATTTAATTAAATGTCACGTAGTGGACGAGGGCACATACACAAGTGTGTACAAAACACAGAAAAGGCTTAACTTACCCACGGGGAAGAGGTGTTGTTCCATTAGAAGAGAGTGGAATTAATCAAATAACATTCAGTGCAACAATGGCACGAGAATAAGCAATATGGGCAACACACACACATACACACACACACAAAATGAAATTAGAACAATAAGTGCAATGGCTATTTAGTACAGGCTACGAATGAGTTTGTAAATTTCACAATTGGGATATATATGAGACATTATATGGGTTTGCTTTATTCAAAGCAATAATTAGATTCACTTGTCCAAGACGTGGCAGAAAATGAACACTCGTGGGACAGTGGCTTTGTAAATCATAGATTAATATCTGACATGTAAATTTTTGGGTTTGCTAACTTGAAGCAATCGGTTATTTCAATCAACTTAAAAGGCCCACTTAATGATTCATGCTCCCTACAATGGTGGGCAGCAAGGATTACTTAAGGAAAGAAATCTCTCTCAACAGAATAAATAATCTCATAGCATATAATTTGATAATAAAGTCTGCTTTCTTTGCAGAAGGAGTCGCTACTCGGTTCTCTCTTTATATATGAGATACAAAAGGAAATACATGAATCCTTTTGGATGGAATCATGCACAGATGTATGCAGAAGTTAATTAACACTTGAAAACACAAATGATTACTCTATGAGACCAGGAATTTTGTTTAAAGTTGAGGTGACAGTCAACTGTGTATGTTGGTGGGGTGGGCTAAACTAAGAGTGAGAGTTAACACTTGACTGCTGTGTTTGGATAGGTTGGTAGGCGGTTGCCAACGTGGCAGTTCCTGTCCTAACTTTGTGGTTATGCAATTCCACATCCCTAATCGATGAGAAATTGCCCACTTTCCTCTTGATACGCATGCACTGAGCTTACCTAGCTAATGGTTCGCTACTATCTTTCACGGCTAGCTAATTTCTTGCAAAGCTGTGCCAACATACAAATGGCAAGACAACTCTAACTTGATAACTCACTAACTTGCAACCCTCTACGAATGGATGGAAGGCGACACACAGCTGGCCTACACTTGAGAAATGTTTACAGGGCATAAATTATGTGGTCATGAACTTAAGGCGCACATGAGTTATTTTTACTTCGATCGAGAGTCACTTTAGAATTATTTCTGAAATAAAGATTTACGAGCCCATAATTGCTAGTTTCAAATGTGGCATACATTATTCACTGATTTACACTATTATTTCGGAGTTTGAAATAAAATTTACCCTAATAAGTACCTTGCATTTTCCTGGCTCCAGATTGCCCTTGAAGATTAGTGTTGCAGGTTCATATCAATTCTATGATGAACTAATTGCCAATTAACTTGAAGAAATCCTGGCAAAATTGCCTGTCTTATAGATTACCTTGATAATCTTCGCTTTACAAAATACCACTTGTAAGCCCACAAAGAATAATTAATAGTTGGAAGGTCTCCAAGTGAAGAATTGTTTCTTAACACTGATTTATTATTTACACACAAAACATGCTAAGTTTAATAGTATAAAAGTTGGGCAATCTCTCTAAATTAATAAATGGAAAATGGACACAGCAACAATTACTAAGTGAATGAATAATATAATGGTACATCTACTGGGCACTTGTAAGTGGACTGTAAGCCAATCAGCAATGAATTTCTATCCACCTCGGTATGATAGATTCAGACAATCAGACAATATATATATATATATATATATATATATATATATATATATATATATATATATATATATATATATATATATATATATATATATATATATATATATATATATATATATATATATATATATATATATATATATATATATATATATATATATATATATATATATATATATATATATATATATATATATATATATATATATATATATATATATATATATATATATATATATATATATACATATATATATATATATACATATATATATAATATATATATATATATAAGCAGCTATATATATAACTAAATATACATATGAAAATATATATATATATATATATATAGCGATGCAATCTATATATATATAGGAGTATATATCTATATATATATATATATCACTGTATATATATACATATATATATATATATATATATATATATATATATATATATAATATATATGGTATATATATATATGGCGGCCATATATATATATATATATATATGTATGGGATATATATATATATATATATGCATGTATGTATGTATGGATATAGGGATATATATATATATATATATATATATATATATATATATATATATATATATATATATATATATATATATATATATATATATATATAATATCCTATATATATATATATATATATAGGCGGTATATATATATTTGCATAACGCTGATATATATATCATATATATATTATATATTTACTTTTTCATGTGTTATGTTTAATGATAATGATCGTTGAAGTGTCATATTTAGTTTGGCATCAGATCTCAAAAGTACTAATGATTACTTGATAGCGTAATTTAGAATTGTTAATAATTTTAATAGTAACGTAATTTAGAACGAATATCTTTCTTGGTAAAAGCGTAGTATGTGAACACGTGTGTGTGTCCACCAGGGCTTGTTTCATTTCAGTTGTCATCAGTTGAGATAAGAGGGAGCGCTTTGTTTTGGGTTAGCGATGACAGGTTTGCAAAACAAACGCCGATTCGTCCCATACGGGCTCAAGACGAGTGATTTCATGTTGTTACATGCGTTGTTTGAGTCACGTATGCCACTTTGAGAGAAAGAATACGTGTCCTGATCAATTACGTCATGTTTTGTAAGATTGCATTCAAAACGTTTTGCTGGGATGACGTAACTTTCCTTCTAGAAGCTTCTCCATTGTATCTCGCACCCAAAATGCTTTAATGACGTCACTTCCCTGCTTCTAGAACTTCTTTAGTATCTCGCACCCAAAATGCTTTAATGACATCACGTAATTGTTTCACTGTTACTGGAATCCTAAAATTTGTTTCATTCTGATTTCTGAGACCAGTTGAATTTGGTTCCATCTCTCTCTCTCTCTCTCTCTCATTCCTAATTAGGAAGAGATTACTTTTAACGTAATTTTTTGTGGTCACTTTTAACATTAACTTTTGAGATCTGAATTTAGCAAAGTTATTTAGTTCGTAACGGCGCCTGGTAAAAAGTGTGTATTGTGTAACGCAGCTGCAGCAAGTGATTTACAGAGGTTTTCACAAGTTGTGTAAGGTAACGTGAAATTTTACTTATTGATACCATGGTATGATAAGTTAGGAAGTTATGGTATGATAAGTTAGGAAATTTTGAACAAGTGAAATCATTATTGATAAATCTTATGTGTATTTTTGTGTGTTTTTCTATTTACAATTTCTTTATATTTTCACATTTTTATGTTTGTGATGTAACATTTATTTACATAGCATTGTAAATATTTCTTGGTAATTTAACATTGCATACTTAATTTAACATTGCATACTTAATTTAACATTGCATACTTGATTTCATTTATTGAGATTTTCTTTTAAATCTTGAGTAATTCTTGATAGTTTAAATTTTGCTTGATTAATTTAAATTCTGATAAAGTTTTTGTGAATTAGTTTTGTTTCATAATTTAATTCAAGAATTCATTGAGTTTTGTGTTATTTTCAACTAATAGTAAATTTTTCAGATTGTGAATTCTAAATAATTGTGAATTTTAATTATAAACTTTGAATCTGAAAATAAATTTTTGTATTTAACATTTTAGAAAAAACAGTGTTTCATTTATTGATCACCAGTGAATAGGATTGATTGTGTGTGCATAAGGCAAAGTGATAAACATGTTTTGTTCTTTTTAGTTTTGCTAAAGTGAATTAAGACCAGGGAAACAGTTAGAGTTTTTGATGGAGTGATGCCCTTTTACTCTAGAAGATTTCTAGTTTAATTTTTGATACCTCACACATATTCTGATGAACTTAGTTTGATTTTTCAAGTGATTGATAAATAAGTTTTTCTTAAGGGATCACTGTTACCTTTAGAGTACTCAGTCGTAACAATTAATGTTATGAGAGTTCAGGTATCTGGCTGAAGTGAGGTATATTTTTGAATCTTGAGATTAGTTGTGTAATAACCAGGTACTTGATACGCATCGTGACATAATATTGTTTGGTGCCCAGAGACCCGTGGAACAAAACAAAATATCACTCTGGTTTATGGTTTATACTGGTGGTGTTAGGGATATATTTTGATAGGAGAGTGACCACATAGTTATTTTTTGCTTTGTATTGTGAATTATTTAGTTGAGTAACTTAGAGAAAATGGCTCTGTTCAATGTTCAGAGGTTTTTAGCAGCTCCTTCCATCCAAGAGTTATCTGAATCCAACCTGACTAAGGCACAGTGGATTGCTTTAGCAGTAGCATGTGGGGGTAATGTGTCTAGTGGTATGATTAAGGCACAAATCAAATATATTGCAATCCAAGCATTGATGGACTCTGGTAAAGTAGATGAAGAGTTGGGAGAGGTGCACAGAATTGTTGAATGCAGCTGAGGCAGAATTTACAGATAAACATGAGCAAAAGAAAGAGAAAAGTGATGCAGAAGCAGAACTTAGACGTATAGAAGCAGAAGAAAATTTGATTAAGCTGAGGATACAGGCTGAAAGAGAGAAAATGCAAGCAGAAAGAGAAAGAGAACATAGAGAGAAAAGAGAAAGAAAGGAAAGAGAAGAAGAAAAGCAGCAGAAGAAGAAAGAGAAAGAAAAAAAGAGGAAGAGAAAGAGAAACAAGAAAGGAGAAAATGAGTTAATAAAAGCTCGATCCACATTACCTGTAACACCGTCTAACCCTACTCAAGGTAATTCAGACCCTGTATTTGATGTAGTAAGAGTGCAGAAATTAATTCCGAAATTTACAGAAGAAGCTCCAGATGAGTTTTTTGATCACTTTGAAAAAGTAGCTTCAGGTATGGGATGGCCAGAGGATAAATGGTCGGTCTTGTTACAGAGTGTTCTCATTGGTAAAGGAAGAAGTGCCTATTTAGCCTTATCAGCTGATCAGTGTAAAGAGTACAAGGTACTCAAACATAATGTGCTACAAGTTTACCAGATGACCCTGAATATTATAATGAAAGATTCAGATCTTTGAGAAAGGATGACAAGATAACTTTCTTGGATTATGCTTACAAAAGTAAGAAGATGTTTTAAACGATGGTTGGAGGCTGCTAAAGTTAAATCTATGGACGAACTTGAGGAGTTAGTAGTCCTAGAACAATATCTTAGAGGAATTCCTGAACACATAAGAGCCTATTTAAGAGAGAGAGGAGGTTAAAACTTGACAAAGCTGCTACATTGAGCGAAGATTTTAATATAATTTCTAGCAAAAGAAATTATAATGTCAAATACCAGAACCAACAACGCACAGGTTTCAGATCTCATCCAAATTTCAGGAACATTACAACTGAAATCCTTCTAGTGGCTATGCCAATACAAAGTCAGGTAACATCCTCAGCAATTAAATGTTAAATCCTCATCATCCAGTCTGTTCTCAAGACAGATACAGAAGACTAATGTTGTCTGCTACAAGTGTGGAAGAGTAGGACACTACAGTCGAGATTTGTTATCAGACACAACAGCAGACCAAACCAGTTGGTCAAGTGGTTAAAGGTAACCAGGTGAAGCAAACTACGAAGAGCAGTGTGGGGAACGACTGAGACTAAACAAGCAGAGTGTTTAGCAACCAGTGGAAATGTAACTTCAAGCAGTGAGTGGCTGAACAGCTTGGAGGCTTTTAAGCCATATATCTATGAAGGTACGCTGACAACTCAAGGAGGAAGTGTGCAGGTACCAGTCAAGTTATTACGTGATACGGGGAGTAACCATAGTGTGGTAGTTCGTGGTGCTCACCCATTGAGTTGGAGAAGAATCTCACTGGAGATTCAGTTATTTTGAAGGGTATAGGAGGAGAAGATAACTAGAAATATGCCGCTTGCATTTGTCCTGTGAATTGGTGACAGGAAATGTTGATTTTGCTGTAAAGGACTCACTAGCTGTTGAAGGTGTACATGTTTTACTTCATAATCAGTTGGTGGTGTACCATTTGTTCCTTGTCCTATAGTGACAGACAAACCGTTAAGGGGTTAGTCCTACAGTAGATTTAGAGAAGAAAAACCCCACCTGTTTCCAAGACAAAGTAACTACCAGGAGTATGAAGAGAACTATGTCTGCAAGTGAAAATACTGAGGATATTACCTGCACAGAAGAATCAAGTGAAGGATCTTTAAGATTAGAAGAACTGTTCCAGGAAAGTAAGTTTCCCTAGTGTTAGTAATGAAGAGATTTCCCAAGAAGAAGAGGATCCTGTTGTTATTGAAGAGACCCAGTAGTCAAAGTTTTGCTGAAGATAATAATCAACTACAAAGCAGAGTTAATCAGATATGGAAGTTCAATCAATGAAGTTGGTCAAGTGACAAGAGAGAAGCTAATGAAACTGCAGAAGAGGGATACAACGTTGGCTGATTTGTTCTTCAGAGTTGTTGATCAAGAAGAGATGCAACAAACCTCTACCTGTTATTATCTAAAGGAAGGATTGCTAATGAGGAAGCATCGACCTGCAGATATACCAGGAAATGCTGAATGGGGTGAATATCATCAAATTTTGATTCCATATCCATTGAGGAAACAATGGAATCAGGAAGACTGTTGAGAAGATTATGAAGTATTTTTTCTGGCCTGGACTTCACAAGGACGTTAGCAGATTTTGCAGAGTGTGTCACACATGCCAGATAGCTGGAAAACCAAATGAAACTCCTTCAGAAAGCCCCTACAACCCATAGAAGTTAGAGGAGAACCCTTTTAGCAAGGTAATTATAGATATGTGGTATATATATATATGAAAACAAAGAAAGGAAATGAATATCTATTAACATTAATGTGTCCAGTGACTAGGTATCCTGAGGCGATTCCTGTAAGAAGTATAAGTGCAAAGGTAATTGCTGAGAAGTTGGTGGAGTTTTTCTCAAGTTTGGAATACCAGAAATTGTAAAATGATAGAAACGAACTTTACTAAAAAATTATTCCAGGATGTGATGAACTTGTTAGGAGTAAAACAACAGTTATCAACTGCTTATCATCCAGAGACTCAAGGAGCCTTGGAAAGGTTCCACCAGGCACTGAAAAGTATGTTAACTAAGTATTGTAATGAATCAGGAAGAGAATGGGATGCTGGTTTTACCTTTAATGTTATTTGACCTAGGAATGGTTATCAAGAAAGCATGGGATGTTCACTTAAATGAAATGATTTTTGGTCGAGACATTAGAGGTCCATTGAAGATTCTTGCAGAGAATTGGGAAGAAAATCAAGAGGAAATCCAAGGAGAATATGTCAAGAACTTGAATTAAAGGTTAAGAGAAATTTTACGAAAATTCTCTTTAGAAAATTTGAAAATAAGTCAAAAGAAAATGAAAAGAAAATATGATGCTAAATCTAAGCTAAGAAATTTTAGTATTGGACAGCAAGTTTTAGTGTTCTTACCAGTGAAAAGATTTCCCTGCAATAAGTTTCAAGGTCCTGATAGGATAATTTTATTGTTTGTTAAGTGATAGAACTTATGTGATTGAAACACCAGAAAGAAGAAAACGACAAAGGAAGATACATGTGAATCTTTTGAAACCTTACTTCTCAGAGACTAAAACTGAAACAGTGTCAATAACACAAACAACTTCATCTAGAGAGGACGATGACGGCTCAGAATTGGGAGCTGAAAACAAGATGAACAATTCTTCAATATTAGAAAATTTGGAAGATAAAAAAACATCTGAGTGTTGAGCAAAGTAGTGAATTAAGTGAAGTTATTCAAAGTTTCAACATGAAATTTTTGCAGATGTACCTAGGTGTACCAATCTGACAAAGCATGAGATAAAGATCAGAGAAGATGGAAAACTATTAAAATGAGAGCTTATCGGAAATCATTTTCATCGAGATGTTTTGAAGAAAGAAGTTGAATATTTGTTGCAGCATGGATTATCAGAACCCAGTTCAAGTCATTTTATAGTTCTCCTTAGTGTGTTAGTGAAGAAACCAGATGGCTCATTTAGATGATGTTACTGATTATAGGAAACTGAATTCCATCAGTGTGGCTGATCAATTATCCTTTGCCTCTTATTGATCAATTACTTGATAATATTGGTGAGCCAAATTTGTTTCAAGATAGACTTGTTGAAATATTATCAAATTCCAACACAGAATGCTAAAGTTGCTGTCAGCTTTACATTACTCCTTTTGGACTGTATCAATACACTGTTTTCCTGTTGGTCTGATGAATGCAAGAATGCAACATTCCAGCGTGCCATGGACAATCTAGGAAAAATCAGACACACCTGTTGGCTTGAATGACATTTAAACAATACATGGTCTGATGAACATCTGAAGATATTAATGAATTCAAGAAACTTGTTGGTAATTTAACTTACAAACAAATTGAGTTTGGCTATCAGTTCTTCAACAGTTCCTAGATTTCATTGGAAAATTTCTATTGGCTGAAATTCTAGGTTTGCCCTTTAGAGGACAAGAAAAATTTTTGGATCACTGGCAAATTTAGAAAATTAAAGTGTTTCAAATTTCTCAGCAGTAAAGGTAAAATGTAAGTAAATCCTAAAGTTTTCTACCCAATTTGAAAAACAGTTAAGATATGGTATGAGTTTTTGAAGTCTTATTTGTCTTCTACAAAAGTTATTGATGAATTGATCTCTCCCTGTCAATTGATTTCTACTTTGTAATTGTTCAGAACTGCAAATGGTCAAGTATTACAAATTTGCAAGTTGACTCTACACAATATATCTCATGTTGATCAACTGTCAAACCAGTAATGTTATCATTTATTGAAAGGAAGAATGGTCCTGTTGAAAGATTCCTTTCTTTCATCGAAATTAATTGATAATACATCCAGGGAAAGGACTGGCCACTGCAAATAGTTCTTAAGGACCAACAAAATCGACATCAGTGGAACACTGCCGTATCTTAATCAGATGTCATCAAACATGGTGGTGTTACATATTTTTACTCAACAATTGAAACAGGCTCACATTCTTTCAGTGATTGAAATCTTGCTGCATACATACCCTGTTTTGCTCATTCTTTAAACTGTAGGTAATGGAGCAAATGCTGTTGTTGCTGTCCTCTCACTGTTCAGTTTTTTATGTAGTCAGAGAGTGTACACGTTTTTGCTGCATCTACTCATCGCTGGAGCATACTTGTTGGATGCATTAATCTAAACAGGCACCAGTGCATAAAACTATCAGATACGGTTGGTCATGTCATGCTGATGCAACCTAGTGCTCTGTAAAAGGGTTTAAGAATTCTGTATGCTCTAGAACAGATCACAATGACCCAGAGAAGAAACAAATCACTAGACAAAGAAGGCAAAAATTATCAAATCTTCTTCAAGGCGAAACTGGCATCCTCATAACACTGTGGGACATGTTCTGCAAAAGATTTAACAACACAAGCAAAGCTCTTCAATGTACTACACTTGACCTGAATAATGAGTTAGTCTCCTAAATTCTCTAGAGGATTTCGAAGAATGATTAAAAAGCTCAGAAAAAATGATTTTGAAGAACAAGGTAAAGAGCTTAGTGAAAGATGCACTTATGAGGAGGAAACCAGCAGGAAACAGAAGCAAGAAACAATTTGATGAGAGCTCAGGTGAAGAAACAAGAATGTCCGGAAAGGAGAAAAATTCCAGTAGAGGTCTTTTTATCAAAGTATTGATCACTTGAATACTGCAAAGTATATCGTTACCTGAAGCTTTGATATAGGATATCAGCTCAAAATTTGGTTTTCTTGTCTAAACAGGCAATGACAATGGACCCCGTATTTGATAAGAGGGAACAGAATTGTTAATTATATTGGACGAAGCCTTCAGTTTTTGAATTGAAAGTGGCTTGCACCCTATGGCTGGATAAATATCAATGATAAACATTGGTAAGGAAAACCAATATTTAGCACTATTGATGATAAACAAACAAAAGCTCTCAAACATAATCATTGATATTAATCAGACATTTTGAAATTCTAATGAAAGTTTCAGATCTTTGATTAAGGATGACAAATAACCAGTCTGGGTAACAGCTACAAAGCAAAGATGATAAAATGAAACAACTTTAAAAATGACACACTTGAACAGCGTTAAAAAGCATCAAATTTACATAGAGAAATTTATTTTAATGAAAAATTTCAGAGAGAGTAATGAATAAACTTGTAAAGACTGAAACCAACATTTAATTCAAAATTAGGAAATTTTTCCCAACCAAAACACTGGACCCTTCATAAATTCATGTAAATTTCAGGAACTTTACATGTTGAAATTTATTTTACTGGCTTTGCACATTTTTTCAAAGTCATTAACAACCCTCAATATTGCATTTTAAATATCATTTCTTAGTCTGTTTAAAGACTGATACATAAAAAAATAGAT
Source organism: Macrobrachium rosenbergii (assembly GCF_040412425.1). Taxonomy (NCBI): domain Eukaryota; kingdom Metazoa; phylum Arthropoda; class Malacostraca; order Decapoda; family Palaemonidae; genus Macrobrachium; species Macrobrachium rosenbergii. Next base: position 5,433,942 of record NC_089742.1, on the reverse strand, counting down.
GCACAGATTGATTTAAGAACGTAAGACTTACTACTTCATCTGAATAAGTTATCTTTTTAAATAGCAGACTGAGGAAACCAGTTGGTCAAGTGGTTAAAGGTAACCAGAAAAATTTTAGAAAACCAATATTTTAAAGTTTTCTGAACCCTTTCTAACTAAAATTTTTTTTACAGTATGTTTCAGCATAATAGTTAAATGTCAAACAAATAAAGGAAAACTTATGGATAGTACACTAACATTAATTTTGATTATTGTATGAAGGTAAAAACTTAAGGAATCATGATCTATTAAAATTTTTATGTTTTGAAGAATAACAGTGTAAATTTATGATGTCATTCCATAGTGTAGACAAATGAAGGTGGTGCTCACCCACAGTGGATAAAACCTCACAACCAGATTCAGTTATTTTGAAGGGTATTAAGGAGAGGAACTCCTCATAAACCCTACTTGCAATTTGTCCAGGTCCATGCCAGGAAATGTTGATTTTGCTGTAAAGGACTCACTAGCTGTTGAAGGTGTACATGTTTTACTGGGTAATGAAGTTGGTGGTGTACCATTTGTTCCTTGTCCTATAGTGACAGACAAACCGTTAAGGGTTATCCTGCAATCACCATAGAGACACAGAACCCCCACCTGTTTCCAAGTTAAATGTAACTACCAGGAAACAAAGTATGAAGATAACTATGTCTGCAAGTTGAAAATACTGAGTTTTACCTGCACCAGAAGAATCAAGTGAAAGGATCTTTAAAGATTATAAGAACTGTTCCAGGAAAATGAAAATCCCTAGTGTTAGTAATGAACTTTCCCAGAAGAAGAAACCTGTTGTTATTGAATATTATAGTCAAATACCTCCTGAAGATATATATGAAACTAATAGACTCAGAGTTAGCAGATATGGAGTTCAGCCCTTAAGTTGGTCAAGTGACAGAGAGTCTAAGGAAACTGCAGAACAGTGCCATACAACGTTGGCTGATCTGTTCTTCAGAACCTCAAGAAGAGATGCAACAAACCTCACCTGTTATTATCTAAAGGAAGGATTACTAATGAGGAAGCATCGACCTGTAGATATACCAGGAAATGCTGAATGGGGTGAATATCATCAAATTTTGATTCCATATATCAGGAAACAAGTTGTAGCAGTAGCGCACGAATCTGGACATATGGGAATCAGGAAGACTGTTGAGAAGATTATGAAGATATTTTGGCCTGGACTTCACAAGGATGTTAGCAAATTTTGCAGAATGTGTCACACATGCCAGATAGCTGGAAAACCGAATGAAACCATTCAGAAAGCACCCCACAACCCATAGAAGTTAGAGCAGAGAACCCTTTAGCAAGGTAATTATAGATGTGGTTACAAGCCACTTTTTTAAAAAAGAAAGGAAATGAATATCTATTAACATTAATGTGTCCAGTACTAGGTATCCTGAGGCGATTCCTGTAAGAATATAAGTGCAAAGGTAATTGCTGAGAAGTTGGTGGAAATTTTCTCCAAACGTGGAATACCAGAAATTGTGCAAAGTGATAGAGGAACAAACTTACTTCAAAAATATCTCCAGGATGTGATGAACTTGTTAATACAAAGTAATTTCCAACAGTTATCAACTGCTTATCATCCAGAGACTCAAGGAGCCTTGGAAAGGTTCCACACAGACATTGAAAAGTATGTTAACTAAGTATTGTAATATTCATCAGGAAGAAGAATGGGATGCTGGTTTACCTTTAATGTTATTTGAAGTTAGGAATGCTTATCAATTAAAATCATTTTGTTCACCAAATAAATGATTTTGGTCGAGACATTAGAGGTCCATTGAAGATTCTTGCAGAAATTGGGAAGAAAATCAATTAGAAATCCAAGGAGAATATGTCAAGAACTTGAGGAAAAGGTTAATCTTGAAATTAGAAAATTCTCTTTAGAAAATTTGAAAATAAATCAAGAGAAAATGAAAAGAAAATATGATGCTAAGACTAAGCTAAGAAATTTTAGTATTGGACAGCAAGTTCTATGAAATGTTCTTACCAGTGAAAAGATTTCCCATACCAATAAGCCCAAGGTCCTTCATAGGATAATAGAAGTTAAGTGATCGAACTTATGTAATTGAAACACCAGGAAGAAGGAAAACGACAGAGGAAGATACATGTGAATCTTTTGAAACCTTACCTTCTCAGAGACTAAAACTGAAACAGTGTCAATAACACAGAACAACTTCATCTACAGAGGGACGATGACAGCTACATTCCAGGGAGCTGAAAACAAGATGAACAATTCTTCAATATTAGAAAATTTGGAAGATAAACTAAAACATCTGAGTGTTGAGCAAAGTAGTGAATTAAAAAAGTGATTCAAAGAAACCCTGAAATTTTTGCAATTGTACCAGAGTACCAATCTGACAAAGCATCAGAAAAGATCAGAGAAGATGGAAAACCTTAGAAATGAGAGATTATCGCTTATCACCTTTTCATCGAGATGTTTGAAGAAAGAAGTTGAATATTTGTTGCAGCATGGATTAAGCCGCTTGTTCAAGTCACCCAGTTCTCCTTGTGTGTTAGTGAAGAAACCAGATGGCTCATTTAGGATGTGTACTAATTATAGGCTGAATTCCATCAGTGTGGCTGACAATTATCCTTTACCTCTTATTGATCAATTACTTGATAATATTGGGCAAGTTAAATTTGTTTCAAGATAGACTTGTTGAAAGGATATTATCAAATTCCATTTAGATGAGAATGCTAAATTGCTGTCAGCTTTCATTACTCCTTTTGGACTGTATCAATACACTGTTTTGCCGTTTGGTCTGATGAATGCACCTGCAACATTCCAGCGAGTGATGGATCAACTACTAGGATCAATAGAAGGGAGTAACAGTGTATACCTTGATGACATTGTGATTTATTCTAATACATGGGAAGAACATCTGAAGATATTAAGAAAAGTGTTCAAGAAACTTTTTGAAGCAGGACTAACAATCAACTTACAAAAACTGAGTTTGGAAAGGCAACTGTACAGTATCTAGGATTTGAAGTTGGAAAAGGCCTTCTCGCTCCTATTGATGCTAATGTAGAAGGTATCCGTAAGGCTACCCCTCCTGCTACAAGGAAACAGCTACAAAGATTTTTGGGCATGGCTGGATTTTTATCGCCGATTCTGTCCAAATTTCTCAGCCGTAATAGCTCCCTTTAACTGACTTAACCAGTCCTAAAAGAAAGTTTGTTTGGACTCCAGAATGTCAAGAATCATTTGAGAAGGTTAAAGCCATATTAACTTCAAGACCAGTGCTTCAAGCTCCAGACTTCAATAAAAGTTTGTGATACAAGTTGATGCATCCGACTGTGGAATTGGAGCTGTTCTACTTCAAGAAGATGACAACAGAATCTTCCATCCTGTATGTTTCATGTCTTCAAAGTTGAAAAAGCACCAGAAAACTTACTCAACAATCGAAAAAGAAACATTAGCATTAATCACAGCATTGAAAAAGTTTGAAGTGTATGAACCGACCTAGGAATGAAGAAATTTTAGTGTTGTCGGATCACAACCCAATCTCATTCATCAATAAGATGAAAAATAATAATATGAGACTGACCAGGTGGTCTTTATGCCTGCAACCGTATAATGTAAGTGTTAAACATATTTCAGGAAAAGATAATGTCATAGCAGATTATTTATCCCGTTGTGAATCGTTAGATTCAAACCGGGATAAGTAATCTTCTGGGGAGGAATTTCATGATATTGCCTTGTAATACGTATATCCTCCTATAATTTTGACATATTTACCTTTTTCATGTGTTATGTGTAATGATAATGATTGTTGAAGTGTCATATTTAGTTTGGCATCAGATCTCAAAAGAACTTGATTAAGTTACTTGATAGCGTAATTTAGAATTGTTATTATAATTTTAATAGTAACGTAATTTAGAACGAATATCTTTCTTGGTAAAAGCGTAGTATGTGAACACGTGTGTGTGTGTGTCCACCAGGCTTGTTTCATTTCAGTTGTCATCAGTTGAGATAAGAGGGAACGCTTTGTTTTGGGTTAGTGATGACAGGTTTGCAAAACAAACGCCGATTCGTCCCATACGGGCTCAGGACAGTGATTTCATGTTGTTACATGCGTTGTTCGAGTCACGTATGCCACTTGGAGAGAAAGAATACATGTCCTGATCAATTACGTCATGTTTTGTAAGATTGCGTTCAAAACGTTTTGCTGGGATGACGTAACTTTCTTCTAGAAGCTTCTCCATTGTATCTCGCACCCAAAATGCTTTAGTGACGTCACTTCCCTGCTTCTAGAAGCTTCTTTAGTATCTCGCACCCAAAATGCTTTAATGACATCATGTAATTGTTTCACATATTACTGGAATCCTAAAATTTTGTTTCATTCTGATTTCTGAGACCAGTGAAGTTGGTTCTCTCTCTCTCTCTCATTCCTAATTAGGAAGAGATTACTTTTAACGTAATTTTTTGTGGTCACTTTTAACATTAACTTTTGAGATCTGAATTTAGCAAAGTTATTTAGTTCGTAACGGCGCCTGGTAAAAAGTGTGTTTTTGTGTAACGCAGCTGCAGCAAGTGATTTACAGAGGTTTTCACAAGTTGTGTAAGGTAACGTGAAATTTTACTTATTGATACCATGGTATGATAAGTTAGGAAGTTATGGTATGATAAGTTAGAAATTTTGAACAAGTGAAATCATTATTGATAAATCTTACGTGTATTTTTGTGTGTTTTTCTATTTACAATTTCTTTATATTTTCACATTTTTATGTTTGTGATGTAACATTTATTTACATAGCATTGTAAATATTTCTTGGTAATTTAACATTGCATACTTAATTTAACATTGCATACTTAATTTAACATTGCATACTTGATTTCATTTATTGAGATTTTCTTTTTAAATCTTGAGTAATTCTTGATAGTTTAAATTTTGCTTGATTAATTTAAATTCCTGATAAAGTTTTTGTGAATTAGATTTGTTTCATAATTTAATTTAAGAATTCATTGAGTTTTGTGTTATTTTCAACTAACAGTAAATTTTTCAGATTGTGAATTCTAAATAATTGTGAATTTTAATTATAAACTTTGAATCTGAAAATAAATTTTTGTATTTAACCTTTTTAGAAAAACAGTGTTTCATTTATTGATCACCAGTGAATAGGATTGATTGTGTGTGCATAAGGCAAAGTGATAAACATGTTTTGTTCTTTTAGTTTTGCTAAAGTGAATTAAGACCAGGGAAACAGTTAGAGGTTTTTTATGGAGTGATGCCCTTTTACTCTAGAAGATTTCTAGTTTAATTTTTGATACCTCACACATATTCTGATGAACTTAGTTTGATTTTTCAAGTAAATAAGTTTTTTCTTAAGGGATCACTGTTACCTTTAGAGTACTCAGTCGTAACAATTAATGTTATGAGAGTTCAGGTATCCGGCTGAAGTGAGGTATATTTTTGAATCTTGAGATTAGTTGTGTAATAACCAGGTACTTGATACGCATCGTGACAATATATATATATATATATATATATATATATATATATATATATATATATATATATATATATATATATATATATATATATATATATATATATATATATATATATATATATATATATATATATATATATATATATATATATATATATATATATATATATATATATATATATATATATATATATATATATATATATATATATATATATATATATATATATATATATATATATATATATATATATATATATATATATATATATATATATATATATATATATATATATATATATATATATATATATATATTATATATATATATATATATATATATATATATATATATATATATATATATATATATATATATATATATATATATATATATATATATATATATATATATATATATATATATATATATATATATATATATATATATATATATATATATATATATATATATATATATATATATATATATATATATATATATATATATATATATATATATATATATATATATATATATATATATATATATATATATATACATATTATATATATATATATATATATATATATATATATATATATATATATATATATATATATATATATATATATATATATATATATATACATATATATGTATGTGTGTGTGTGTGTGTGTGTGTATGTATGTATATACTATATATACACACACATATATTCATATTGCTATGAATGTTCTAGGGATACTTACTTGATTCTGGGTGTCAACAGATGGACACAGGAAGTTCCTTTTATTTATTACACATCTGACTCAATAATAGGACAATTCGTTGATAAACATGGGAAATCTATGGCTTAGGGCCTTTTTCATGTGAGGGAAAATTACGTTAACTCAAGGGTCCTTTGAACTGATTATATTTACATAACAAACACAGATCAGAAGAATGAAGAATTACTGGGCAGGTAACAATAAGGGCCTGCTAAAATAATGAATCCTACACAGAATAAATATTCTACGCCGACACTGTCTTCATAACAGGAAACATTGCAGTGGGGTAGAAGGGGGAGCTGCACATGGATAGAGCTGAGAGATTCCACAGTCGAGGCCTATCTGCAACATTCACGACGGTTACCTGCATTAATAATAAGATGCTCAAAGGTAACTCAGTTCACCGCTAAATGCATAATTGCGTTAACACTGAATGCTCCAACACAGATTACTGAAGGTGATCTCACAATGGAAAATAAATGAAAAATTAGACAGAGAAATAACAGGAATCTTGACTGACTGAGAAACCTTATTCTGGCACATTACCTTCTTCAAGATGACAGTGTCTTCGTTCGATAGGGTGCTGGTGATGGAGGAGGGAATTAAAATGCCACTACAAAGTATACTGTTTCAAGCCTTGGGGTCGAACACATGGAAGGTTCAAGGGACAGCAAGTTTAAGGACATCTGTCCTTGGTGGTGTTCGGAGCGATTCTCTCTCTATCGATTTCTGTTGCATCGTCTGTAAATAACCTTCGGGGATTACGCATGGCATCCCTTGTAGATGGCGCAAAGGTCAATCTTTGTCATGTTTTCTGTAATGACCACAAGGTATCAGTTAACACTCGTGGTGGGTTCAAAATGAGGTGGGGTGCCAACTTTCTCTTTTTTTGGCTCCTCCCTTGCCTTGCTTGACTGGTGCCGTCAAAGAAGGCACCTGGAAAAGGCCTTAGGCAGTCAGTTGGACAGAGAGAAGGGTTAGGCTTAACCATTTTGGGGAGTGAAGGAGAGAATTTATAAAGGGGCGAGTGGAAACCCACAGTTCTAATAATTAAACAATAGAAATGACATATTTTTTATCATTAAATTCCTATTGCATTAGTGCAGTGTTAATCAGAATATTTTTCTCAACGTAATGGTGTAGTTAAAACAATGAATCAATACTGGGTTAATTCTAGAGATACTTCATGCACTCTTGATAATAATCAATTACGAATTTTGCACACATGCTGCCTTGAAGAGGCATAAACCTGAGACTCGAGATTTATTACAGAGATTCACAAAGAGAATAGGTGACAGATTCAGAGTAATCAATGATTTTTAATAGAAGATGATGACTAAATATGCCGAAATTACATTCCTTAGCCGATGGAAAATGGCTAGGTTCATTCTTTAGCCCAAGAAGGCCGCAAAAGTAGCTAGAGGGTGCGACTCCTCCGGCAGGATCATTTGCCAGCATCTACAATAATGGCACTGTGCCAAGTTGGCACTCATATAATAATAACTAATGGCGATGGAATATCGTATTTTCAATGCATCATGCTACGGTAAGCATGAAAGGGAAGTTGCAGGACTTATACTGTTGACATATCTGTCACTGGCACTCAGCATGTCTGAATAAGACAAATCTCAAGTTTTCTGAAAAGACTGTTAAAAATTAATGTCTGAATATGACACATCTCAAGTTGTCTGAAAAGACTCAAAGTTTAATTTATCTGAATAATACAAATCTCAAGTTGTCTGAAAAGACTCAAAGTTTAATTTATCTGAATAATACAAATCTCAAGTTCTCTGAAAAGATTCTCAGTTAAAATTATTATGTCTGAATAAGAAAAATCTCATTTTATCTCAAAAGACTCTCAGTTAAAATTAATAATTCTGAGTATGACAAATCTCAGGGTGTCTGAAAAGACTGTTAAAAATTAATGTCTGAATAGACTTAGTGGTTCTTACTGAACGAACATTTAGCCTAAGTTAAAATAAGCCTTTATGCATATTTTATTTTGGGGAGAGACGCTGCAGAACTAATAAAGAAAAAAAAAAAGCTTACGGGGTCATTCACTTATGGTGTAAAGAATTTTCCTTGCACTGTTAAATAATTGTACATCGATCCTGTTGAATATTATAATCTCCAACGCATAAGGGTAAAAGAAAAATGCTTATATGTGTATATATATATATATATATATATATATATATATATATATATATATATATATATATATATATATATATATATATATATATGTATATATACATATATATATATATATATATATATATATATATATATATATATATATATATATATATATATATATATATATATATATATATATATACTATTATCATATCACCGTGATTATATACAATCAGAAAGCTACAAACGGGACCTATATTTATCCACTTTCACTAATTCGGAAGTAATATATTTTCATATATATATATCAAGGGGAATTTTTAGTTGATAATAAGTCAACGTCCCGTGGGGTCGCAACCATTCTACGGACGAGGAATCAGACTACAGTGACACATATAACCAGTCGGTATATACAAGAGAGGTATAAGTATATACCATCTCCATCAACCCACCCGTCGAACTCAGGTGTTTTATATATTGGAGACGATATATATATATATATATTTGACGCATATATAGCGCATATATATATATATTATATCATTATATCACCGTGATTCATATACTATCAGAAAGCTACAAACGTCCTTAATATCAATTCACTCTATCTCGGAAGTTATATATTTCATATATGTTACCAAGGGGAATTTTTAGTTGATAATAAGTCCACGGTGATGTGATAAATAGTCATATATATGGCTATAATCATATGGACAAAACGCACTACACGGCCAACATGGCAGAGGTGGTGGATATCAGAAAATCTCCAAACGCAAAAACACCTGAGTTCGATATATGGGGTTGATGGGAGATGGTATTCACTTATACCCTCTTTATGGCCGACTGGTTAGTATGTCACTGTAGTCCTGATTCCTATCCGTCGCTGGTTCGATCCCACGGACGGTGGACTTATTATCAACTAAAATTCCTTCGGTAACATATATGAAAATATATTACTTCGGAGTGTAGAGTGAATTGGATATTAAAGGACGTTTGTGAAAAGCTTTTTCGGTGATTGTATATGAATCACGGTGATGTGATAAATAGTCATAATATCATTAATGTATATGCGACAACGCACTACACGGTCAACATGGCAGAGGTGTTCGTGATATAGCTCCAAACGCCCAAAAAACACCTGGAGTTCGACGGTGGGTTGATGGGATGGTATTCACTTATACTCTCTTGTGGCCGACTGGTTAGTGTGTCACTGTAGTCCTGATTCCTCGTCCGACGCTGGTTTTCCCATTGTGGATTTATGGACTTATTATCAACTAAAATTTGTGAACGGTTTTACCATATTTCAAAATATTTTACTTTGAGGTGGAGTGAATTGGATATTAAAGGACGTTTGTTGCTTTCGATATTGTACCAGAATCACTATGATGTGATAAACTTTCATTATTATGTTTTGCACGTATATTTTTGCAGTATTATCTGGTCATTTTTCGCAGAGGTGGGTGGATATCGTCTTCCAAACGCAAAACACCTGAGTTCGACGGGTGGGTTGATGGGATGGACAGTCACCTTTGCTATGTCTAGTATCTCTTGTGGCCGACTGGTTAGTGTGTCTATAATGGAATAGTCCTGATTCCTCGTTTGCAGGCTGGTTCAGATTTTTAGTTGGACGGTGGACTTATTATCAACTAAAATTTTTCTTAACATATATGAAAAATATTTTAGTTTTTGAGGTAGATTCATTGCTTGTTGGGTTGATTAAAAACGTTTTTGTAGGAAAGAGTTGATTTTTCCTTATATGAATTTCATTTCTTTAATGTGGAATGAAGAGAAATCCGTCATAATATTTTGTGACGTTAGTGAGCCGACAAACGCACTACAAATCCCGTTGAACATGGCAGAGAGAGGGTGAGGAAACATCGCCTCCCCCCACCGCCTCTTGAAACACCAATAGGTTCGATAGAGTGTTGGGTTGATGGGAGATTCTGTCTATTTCTAAACAGTTGTAACATATATATATTGTGGCCGACTGGTTAGTATATATCATATAGTCCTATATATATATATCCGTATATGGTATATATAATCAAGAAGGTGGGACGGTGGACTTTTATCAACTAAAACTCTGAAAATGAAAATATATTTTCATATATGTTAAAAATATTTAGTTGATAATAAGTAGAGTGAATTGGATATTAAAGGGACGTTTGTGTCAGGACTTTCTGAATATATATATATATATATATTATATATATATATATATATATATATATATATATATATATATATATATATATATATATTATATGATATATATATCACGTTAGAAGGTGAGTGAAAACCGGGACATTGAACTAACATTTGTCCGTGTTATTCTGCATTTCTATGTCCACGCTTGAAAATGTAGCTAAACTACGAAAGTATTGCTCAAAATCCCGGTTTTCACTCAGATTCTGACGTATATTTGGACAGTTTGTAGCTTTCTATTCTATGAATCATGTGATAAATATAGTCCCTATATATATATATTGATATATATATATATATATATATATATATATATATATATATATATATATATATATATATATATATATATATATATATATATATATATATATATATATATATATATATATATATATATATATATATATATATATATATATATATATTTATATATACACATACATATATGCACACACACACACACACATACATACACACTGCTTTTTAAAGGTTTTTGCATTTTCCACATTTTGGTTTAATAGCTTTTTGAGCTGTATTGAAAGTCTGAAATAAAGTCCATTGTTCTAGTTGGTACTGGTTTAAATTCGGTTGGGGGATTATATCCTTTTATATTTTCATGTACCTTTTTTACGCCTCGTTACGAACTTTTTCCTTTAGATCTAATAAAAGCATTCCATGAGCTTCATAACGCCAAAAAGAATGTAGTGTGATAAGGCCACTAAATAGGAAAAATTAATACTTATACAGAGTAAACTTTAGTTAACCATAAAAAAGAATTTTCCAGAAACTTTCGCATTTTACGGTACCAAGAAAGAAAGTAGAAGAGACTCCAGCTCATGTCCCACACAAAATCCTGCCTGAGACCTAAAAGGATAAATCTTAGTGATAAATTGCGAAATAACGGTGTCACCCTCAGAAAGGACTATCTTCCGAGTGAAATGAGATGTATAAGAGAGAACAAAAGCGCAGCCCTAATGGACTCCTTAAATCACGAGATCAGTCGAGTTTTCAGTAATAATTTATTCGAACGGCGTTTTACAGCAATTTTCTTCAGATTATGTAGGATGTGAGAGTCTCATGATATAGTCAATATATAATAATAATAATAATAATAGACTTTCTTTCAGCTTAAGGCCATATACATGTAATATACAAAGTAGGGGCAATAACATACACAATCTAGATACATGAGATAATATGATAAAAAAATTATAAATGACAGTAATAGTGTTGGGAATAGTAGTAAAAAACATAGAAAATGATAAAAATTAAAATACCAGTTTGCATATAATTAATTTCCAGAAGTCAGGTCCAGAAGGCTAAATACGAAAATTTAAAATAGAAAACTACAATGATGTTAATCACAGCATAAAAACAAAATACTAATAATAACAATAAGCGTGGGAATAATAATAATAATAATAATAATAATAATAATAATAATAATAATAATAATAATAATAATAATAATAATAATAATAATAATAATAATAATAATAATAATAATAGATTCTGTAGATGACACTTTATAATTGCATATATAATTCATTCTAGGAACAGACACCTCACTTTCCCATCTTTCCCATAATGTAGATCTTCTTCTTGCCTCACTGCTTAGGATGCTTTGTATGAGCGAATTGCTGCTGTTTCTCAGTCGGGCGATCAGACAGGTCATTGTTCGCCTAACAATGATTTTTAAATTATCCAGGAGGTTTTCGATGAATATCTGCGTGGCGGAGTGGTAACAAGGAGTGTTTGTGAGGCGTCTCAGAATGTCATTGGGAACAACAGTGATACGTCTCATGATCTCTCGGGTAGCCTACAGTTCGTCCAAAGAGAACACCCATATATACTGTAGCAGTACGAGCGGAAGAGCAGAAGTTTCGTGTCTCGGTGACAGAAGGAAAACCTCCTTGCAATCATGTTGCCAGTTGCACATAGTTTACGACGCCTCTGTTATATGTCTGCCATATCTTGTAGGTCGTCCGTAATAATGTGGCCCAAATACGGAAATTCATGCACGAATTCCAGACGATGATTTCTCAGGAAAATTTGTGGTTCTGCAATATGCTTAAGCGATCTCGGGAGCAGCGCCGTACACTGGGTCTTGGTTTCGTTGTATAGGATATCAAATTCCTCTGCATATTAGCGGCAGGTGTCGATGAGTCGCTGGGGACCTTGCACTGATGAGGAAATCATAACAATGTCGATGTAACAGAGGTTGTTTATTGTTGTTTCGTTGATAGTGCATCCTATTGGGAATGACTTCAGTTTGACATTCAGGACATCTGTGTACCCATTAAACAGGTATGGAGATAGAATGCCCCCTTGCCGGAGCCCATTTATGGAGCCGAAGGTGTACGACAGTACGTTACCCCATTGGATGCAGAATTGCTTTTTGGAGAACCAACAACATAAAATGCTGGTTAAATATAGAGGTGTGCCTCGTTTGTGCAGCTTCAGGAAGTGCTTCAGGTAGTTTACTCTGTCAAATGCTTGTCTCACATCTACAAAACATAGGAAAACAGGAGAGGCTGATGAAAGGTAATAGTTCAGCAGTTCTTTCAGGATGTAGATGCAGGTGCCGGTTGAGTGGTTTGCTTTAAAGGCGAACTGGTTGTCAGTAGTGTGCAGAAAGGTGAGCAGTCTCACTAGAAGAACGGACTCAAATATCTTCGACGCAATTGTAGTAATTACAATTGGGCGATAATTGCCAGGGTCGGCTGCATCCTTTAGCTTGCTTTTTTTAATGGTATATATTAAACGAACTAAGAGTGTGGAGTCTGGAAGAAACTGTTGAATCATACAGGCACTGAATATAGCAACTAGCAAAATGTAAATTATCGGATGGCAGAATTTGAAAGCTTCAGCAGGTAGACCATCGCAGCCGGGCGATTTATTATTAGATAGGTTTTTTATGGCATCGCTGATTTAGGTTAGATCCGCGGTAATACGAATATGAGAATTGACTAAGATCTGAATATTTATTTTGGTCTGAAGTTATTATCATGTCTTTTATCATTGCCGCTTGAAAGCGTATTTGCAAATAATGAGCCTATTTTTATAATGCATATATACGAACATATAAATTAATAGGTCTTAAATAAAAACAGAACTTCATAAAAAAAAACTCTAATGAAAATTTCCTACTTTTTGTAAGCGTATATGTATATTATGGGCTTGTTATACATACATACAAACATACATAGGTTCTAATTTTCATACATTGCATACATACATATATATGTATTTCATTCAGTCTGTATGTATGTATGTATGTATGTATGTATGTATATATATATATATATATATATATATATATATATATATATATATATATGTGTGTGTGTGTGTGTGTGTGTGTATGTATATATATATATTGCCTATATATATATATATATATAGTATGTATATATATATATATATATATATATATAAAGGAATCATATATATATATCCTATATAATTTCAAGAGTGCAAGAAAAATCCATAATATTTTTGACAAAATTCTTTAGCAATTAATGTCATGTGAGGTAAAGAAAATTATTATTGCTTATAATTGACTGCTGTAAAGTTTTATGTTGTTTTATTGTTATAATTCTTTGCAAGTTTATTCTCTGTTATAAACAGCATGCAGTTAGCAGTGACCTCAATCTTGTTTTAGCGCTACAGAATTCCTATAAATGCGCACTCCACTTTCTTTAAACTTTCATTCGAAGCATCGCAAATAACTTCCGTAACGTATTGTACTTTTCAAACTGATACAAGTTTACAGAATTGAGCAGATATTTCAAGGAATAAAGGATATGAAAGCTAATGCGACATATGTATTAATACATATTATCATACTATAAAATTTAATTGAACTCATATATGCGTACGCCACAACTAAGGCTGGTACATATGATTATTGGTCCGTAGAATCAGACTTACGTATCATATTTGCTACTAATTTTTTTTAATTGTCTCGATTCCATAGAGAGAGAGAGAGAGAGAGAGAGAGAGAGAGAGAGAGAGAGAGAGAGAGAGAGGAGGCTTGTGTAGTTCACCTAATTTGATACATGTGAATACTAGTGTACTATGAATCTTTAAGGGAAATAATGACTGTCTTCAAAGATTAATCCTAATTTACAGCCATGGCAATTTTCGGTGAATAAGATGTTTCAGGGTTAATATATCATTGCAAATTACAGCATTTACTTTCATACATTAACTGTTAGATTATTTAGGTAGATTAGTGGAGATGACAATAAATTTAAAGTTATAAACATTTGTTATTCCTATTGTAGAAAAAAACCATGTCAACGGTTATATGCTTATGCAATCCACAATCTCTACCAAAGAATAATGGAATTGGATATGAGAGAGTAGAAAATACGTGATTAGAAAAAGGAAGAAGAATAAAATGAAGAGAGAAAGGACAAGGAGATGGGTCAGTAGGCACAGTTTATCGAGAGCACGTGGCAAAGAAGAGGAAGAGATGTGGACGAACTCGGAAAAATTGGACGACGGGAGAAAAATGATGTTATCACCGATGTATCCGCTGGGCTTTCACAATAATCCACGAGAAAATAATGAAGAAAATTCCGTTGCGAAAGTGAGTTATTAAAAGATGTAATTTGATAGGATATAATCCTAAGAGGATAAATTGCCCGGAATAATATGTTGTACCATCAGAGGAGTAAAGGCGAGAGAAATGAAAAAGACTGAGAGAATGTTGAAGATGCCTACAACTCTGTTTATTTGTATTATTTGTATCCATACCATATAAAAAGTAAAATGTCACTTGTAGTTTAAACTTGTGGTTTGGCAGAATAATAGGTATTATTAACTCCCTTACAAAAATGCCTTGTTGTTTATTTGCTCCAAGCTCGGTTAACCGTATTGCTAAATGAGTGAACGACATTGAGAGTATTTTTCCATTCATTGTATATGTAGATATATATTGTATATATATATATATATAAGATTACAATAGTATATATATGAATATATATCATCCATATATATATTTTATACACTTCCTTCACAGTAGTATATGGAACTTGAAGGATTAATATATATATATATATATATATATATATATATATATATCCATATATATATATATATATATATATATATATATATATATATGTATATATTTGCATCATATATATATATGTATTCTTGGATATATATATATATATATATATATATATAAGGAGTATATATATATATATATATATATATATATATATATATATTCTGCACTATATGATATATATATATCCATGATAGATTATATATTTGTATATATATATATATATATATATATATATATATATATATATATATATATATATATATATATACAGTATATATATATATATATATATATATATATATTTATATATATATATATATATATATATATATATATATATATATATATATATATAGCATATATATATATATATATATATATATATTTCCCTGAATGATATATATATATATATTATATATATATAAAAGTAATTTTTATAAAGTTTTATATATGCGATATATATATTGAATATATATTCCAATTACAATTTTGGAATATATTTATTGTCTATTAATGAACCAGAAATCTAATTCTCATCAGGATAGTTTCAACCAGTAATTGTCTGGGTTTATATTTCGTATTTAGATATTTTAATTTGCCTAATAATAGTAAACTGTTAGGCCGTATTTTAGTAATGTTTCATATTTCATTTTGACATCGAAACTCAACATCAATATCAATAAAAGGTCAGGATACTGTTTTCATTTTTGCCTCATATTACAGTCGACCATAATCTATTACAAGAGGTTTTACAATGAGATATCGCCCTTATGCATTACTATTATCCCTTCCCAAGGTTTAATTTACCTGCCCTTTATTTCGAACCCCACCCAATTGTTCTTCAAAGATTTCAAGTTAGTTTTGTGTAAAAGAAACTCAAATGGCTGTTTGTCCTCACAAGTCCGCACTTTTCAGCCCCCAACCTCAGATCTGAAAAATTTGTTCAATTTGAGGGAATCCCTTTTTGACGCACCATCCACCTCCAATCAGAAACGCCACTGATGCCGCTCAACCTCAGTAGTTTTTTTATTTTTGGTTAAGTATTTAGAACAAGTTGCTTAGTCACGCTTCTAACACCACTAAAGATGCATTTATTAAACTTCTGGGCCGTAACTGGTATTCCTAGATGCTATCTTGGTTTCAATGGGCCTGGCCCACGTGTTCACTGCCTCCGTGGCTGAGAGTTTCATATAGCATAACGCCTCAGAAAGTCCGATTGCACCAAAGAAACTTCGTCGCACACCTGTTTACTTTGTTCCCAAATTACAGCATTAGATTGAACCTGGGTTCTTATCTTTTCAGAAGGACAATCGTAGCAGAATCTCCTTGGTCCGTGTTTTGTCATAGACATTCCCATAGCTCCCCATTTTGTTCACTGCACCTTATTTCCCAGAAAATTTAAAAGTTTTTCAAGTTCGTTTTCCTATTCTAAAGCCATTCATGTGTGTTATGAGAATATACCAATGTTTATCATGTTTATTTTGCCACTTAATGAGACCACTTTCAAAAAGCCAGTATAAAATACTGTCTTCCTTCTGCATTAATGTTTATAATACTGTTTTTCTTTTATGTTGATAGGTAATGTAATAAATATGCATTATAAGAATTTGTTACTCTATAATTTATGGCATAAGCATATATATATATATACTATATTCACGTTCGATATATCCGTATATATAGCGCCCAATATATTCATTAACATAAATAAATATATACACCTCATGGATATAATAAGACGATCGAAAATATATATATATATAAGAGGAAAATACAAATAGTATTGGGTATATATATTTATTTTTATATTGTATGGCTTAGTATTTATCTATGAACCAATAGCTACATTCATGGATCATTACTGGATAAGGCATGATTTGGCATAAGAGGCATCCCTAATATTATTTTGCTATAACTGTATATAGATTGATAATCTGAGGTCTGCTGTGTGTCTCTTGCGTGCATGCTGAAAATTTAATATTAAAGTATTTGTTTGTAAAGTATAAACCAAATTTCAGTGAAACACGAAACATTTTCTTGAGATCTACCATTAAATAATAAAACATTATTTGAGATGGTTTTAAATGCTTTTCAAAAATCTTTACTGACAATGGAAGTAATGCGTTGACTAAAGTGCATCTTTGATTCCAACTAACTTAAACGATAAACAGTTTCTCTTGATGGTCTGTCGAAGTCGCTGCTGGTTCAGAACATTAGAGCACTTCCTTTGCATGTCTAGGTTTATACAACAGTGAGTTCTTTTTATGATTGACATAATTTAGAAAATTACTTTAAGCCAATCATTGATTTTTTACAATATGAACACTTCGATAACAAAAAACTAGGCGATGGAAAGATGGTTAGCAAGATAGAAATTCTGAATACAATAAATGAAGATAAAGATAATGAAAGGAAAAAGCCCATCACTTAGAAACAAAAAGTTAGAAGGTACAATATCATGGATAAAAATGATATACAAATCTAAACCATAAAGGAGGAATCAAAAACGGGAAGTCATTAACAGTGGGGTGCTATGACTGAAGATGCTTAAGGACAAATCTCTCTAACATTAAATTTACCAAAGTCACTCGCAATTTATTTTTTAAGGCATAAGACTAGTATCAGACCGGTTTTAGAGATAAAACCGAGCTATGGGATGTTAAATCAAACTTTCATTTCTCTCAATCTATTAGCAGATAAAATCTTTTTCAATAAATTTTTTCATTTGCCATCCATTATAAACAAACTGGGACATGTTTATAATGAAGCAGACTAAGAAAGATTAGTCTTTGTGTTGAATAGATTTGATAACATTTGCAATTCAGGAGACTTAACGTTTACATACAGTTAAAAATAATCAGTTGTGTGATGATGGCAGTTGTCATCCCAAGTCATTACAAGCTAAATTCACATAATTTGCTATAGAAATTTGATTTTACACAGGTCCATGTATGGAATTTCGAGCTATATTGGGGAAGCCTTGATTACTGGAGTCTCAGTTAATACACGTGAAATAGGGTTGGATGTCAGTAGTTAAACAGCTCATTTTTTTGACGAATATTGCAAAAGATGCACTTAGTTCTCGGAACAAGACAAGAATATATCGATGCATATGATTTTTATGACAAGAATTGTCCATCCCCAATCCTCAAATTGTTGAAGAATAAGAAAACTTCAGAGGTTTGATTCCCGTTTGCAGTGCATCCTAAAAAAAGCTTTGGTCAATGTATTTTTAAATGGTTCTGATCTTCAAAGTCTTTTTAGCTGAAAGAGCTGGTAATTTTGCAAGAGTATCTTGATAAAGTTAGGTAAAAGTGTTGCCATATATGGTTTGTGTGGCCAAACAAAGTACACTAACATGTATTCACTCACTGTTATGCATGCAATGAGATTTTTGCCTTAAGGCATGCTGCATTTTTCCCAGCTTAAATGTCATGATAAATGGTTATTCATAAAAGGCATTTGGGAAAATCCCACCTTAGACTTTAAACGACGAACAAAGCCGAGAGCACAACTCTTTACAGGTTTACCTCAGAAAATAAAGTAAGCTTTTTTGAAATGGCTCAAAATGCGTTACCAGGACTTACAGGCTTTAGAAGTAGACTGATTTTTTAACTAAATATGACAAAGATTCCATTGAACTCAGCAATAAAACTATCCAGGATCTATCAGGCAAAAAATATCAGCAGACTTTAACCTTTCAAACAGCTGTTACTCATAAATCTCATTAATCATTTCGGCTCCCATCTGCTTATTTGCTGATTGTGCAAATGGAAAAAATGCGACTCAAAATTTCTAAATCGTTTCCCAAAACAAAAGGAACTATTTATTAGCTCTCCGCAGAATCATTAACAGTTAAAATGGTGCCATCAGTAAACTTAAAACCTTTGATGTAAAAAGTAATAAATCTGACAAATCTGAGACATTAACAAATTTCCGATTCAGAATTAAACATTGTTAAGAGTTCTTTTCACTTTTTATTTATATTTTTGGTATAATTTAGGCCATGAATTTACAGTTTAACCATTCGCTGTTAACCAAATGAGTGATGGTTTTAATTTTGAAATTAAAGAAAACTTCAGATATTTACAGCCATTAAGATTAATGTGTCTCTTTGGCTAAAAATATCAAATGCCCATGAGGAAACTGGCTGTTTTTATGTTTGTTTTTACATACCATACATTTCCTCATTCACACAAATTTAAGATAAACATGCAGCACTTTCATGATAGCCTATATCATATAATATATTCAGATATATGGAGTCAAATATATTATTTCTAATATGGCATCTCATAGGAGACTGTTATGACAAAGATATGAGTCTCATTTCAAGATATCTGAGGATACCGATGGCAAAGAAAGCAGGAGGCTAGTCGTACATATGAGGTCCATGAAACTTTGAAAATTTCATCATGTAATAATCATTCATCTCAATCTTAAAAATAAAACAGAAAGCAGCCAAAAATTCCTGGAAACATTCATTGGAAAGATTCCTTGAGTTTACTCCTGATAATGTCTCACTGAATGTAGTAATTAAATGACACACCGGTCTTAATACATGGAGTCGTACATCCAAATGGATTTGTCGAAAAACTTCTATGTGATGAACATTAAGAAGCTGACCAGTGTTCCTTGCTCATCTTTACTGTGAAGGTGGAACATGGCTGATAATCTCGTGCCCTCATTCAGGCTACAGACACTCTGATGTCATTTTTTGGCAATCTACCATAGTTCTGATTCTCTCTGAGGAAACTCTGGATAAAAATATGCATCTTACTATGCCTTGTCATAAAATTGCCTTGATGTTGGGTATATAAGAGTAACATAACACCTGAACAGGCTACATCAGCATTTCTCTGTGGAATTGTACTAAGTGGTCTAAAATATATATATGTAATATTTCCATATAAATAAATACAAGAAATGCTTTCAATAGCTAGTCATCAACAGAGATGATGACTCTTCTGGAAAAAACAATGGATTTGAAGTGATATATACATGTAAAACAATCATTATGATATATATTTACTTCTAGAAAAATATGGAAAACATGATGGACATTTTATATAGCACAACTCACAAAAAATCTTTTCAGCATCTTCCTCCTACAGAAGATGCAATCTATCATATGTTCTTTGAGTTTATATCGACTTTTCATATAGATCAGCTTGCAGCTTTCATGGGGATTGCCTAACCCAGTATGATTGGTCGAAAATGATAAGTATGGGAATCTTGTACCATTAATGATGGAACAATCACCTAGACCCCTAGAGGTGGCTGGCAAATTATTTTTGTTGATCAAAATCTGGGAGGGAATTTTACTCATAAATGCAAGATGGGAGGGAAGGACGTGACATTGTTAAAAAGGTTGGTTTCAGAACAGTCTCCGTAGAATTACAATAAAGGATGTTAATAATTTCATTTTCAAAGTTCCCATAAGGATTTACCTGGTGTTCATTATGGAAAAATAAAATAAACGGGAGAACTCAAGTTTATTTTCTTTTTTATTTATTTAATTATTTAATTTAGAATTTTAATGAAATTGCGAACTTACTTCCTTTTGTGTTAGAACCATCCGTTTATCAAATATTTCGATAGTTAACATGATTGCTTAAATTTGCTATTATGTCCTGTAAAGCCCCATTTCTGTATAATTTCTCCGTTTCATACGAAATATCAATCTTTCCTATCAATAAGCAAGACCGTGTGAAATGATTGATAATATGATCACCTAATTTGGAAATTAAAAAATTGTCTTCATCATCTGCTCATCAAGGTTAGTGTGTAAAAAATATTCAACGTCAACGTCGCTAAACTAGTGAATATACTTTTTCCTTCATTAATTTTGTATGTTGAAATCATGGATTATGTTTTGTGATTTTACTTTTATCATAACAGCAATCTAAAATTCAAGGATGCTACCAAATGATTTCTTAAATAATAGAAATAAACTTTATTCACATAAGTGAATCTTGCAAGCATATGTTTAGCCACAAAATTGTCAAAGGCGTGTTATGTCAAAATAAATTCTGAAAAGTTTTGTGTTGCTGAAAATTCAAATAATAGATTTAGCCAGTAATATGACTGTTATGTGGTTAGGATATAAGTGGCCAAATGGCTAACAGTCTTTGACAAACATTAGTAGTACTGAAATTTTATATCCATTTTTTGATGGAAAGGATTTTTGGCTGTTCCGGCATCGAACAACTTTTTTATTAGTCATTTCCTAAATATCAAAAACTATCGAACTTGAGGTACTAAATCTTGGACTTAAGATATTAGGTAATAAATATTAAAAATGTTTTCAAGAATTTCAACGTCAAAATATAAATTTTCACAAAAAAATCGTTGTATGTTGAAAACCGTGTTTCCAAAGTTATTTCAAAATCACAGTTTTGAATCATTGTCGTTTTTGCGAAGTACATCCCTAATTTCGAGATGGAATCTATTCCGTTTCAAAATCTTTTGGTAACAGTCAATATATAAGAAAAAGATTTGTTGCAACCTCTCGATTGTCAGTCTAGAGACACTAAACTAGCCAAAAATTGTTTCTAATCTTGTGCAAAAATTATGATATCAAAACAGCATCAAAATTTTTCCATGTTTCCCAAGTAATTCGGACTTTTACCGGTACAGTGAATCCTCAAGTTTGGACCTATTGTCTCGATTATTATTATTATATATTATTCTTGCCCTCTTATGATTATTTTATTATTGATTATTATTATTAAGATGAACCCTTTTGTCAAATAGTGTATTGAATCACAAAAAACAATACACCAATAACAACATGGTTTAATTTTTGAACTGATGAATGAAGGATGGACCCTGTAATAGCAAATTCCACAGCATTGTTACATTAAAAAAAGAATGGCAATGGCCGTAAGCCTATATCGATCACAAAAACATAAGTAAATTATTTTTCATTAAAATCATAATACGTTTCTATGCATGTATCGGTCCTTATTGTTTTTTTTATTTTGTACACTATATTATATATAAAAACTGTATTATAAGTTTCTAAAGATGCATTTGATAAAAAAGATTTTATTTATTAATTATTCGTTTAAAAAAAAAACTTGTTTTCATATATTTTAGAGTACATCAAGTATTATTTTCTAAGTTTTCTCAAGTTTTTCTATCTTGACATTTTGAACTAGCAATAAATTCCTCTAATGGCTTTATCTTCACCGCAATTTGACAATACTAAAATTAATTTCCTTTCTTGATATGATTTAAATCATTTTACTCATCTTCTCTCTCTCAATTCTCTATCGAAAAAAATATGTTAATATAATTCCATATCCCCATCTCCTTTTGAAATGTTAGATAAAATGACAACCAGTAAAGTGCCAATGACTTCATGATGTAATGGTAAATTAAAAGGAAATACTTGGCATCAAATTTCCCCTAGCTCATTTGGTAATAGATGATAGAATTAATTAGACTCTTCCACGTACTTATTCCAGGTTGATTACCTAACATTTAATATTCACCATTTGTTTGTACCCTTCAATCGGGAAATTTTTTGTATCGATTTCCGTTTCTGCGATTGTGACCTCAGTTAAGTACCCATGCTCTTGGATTCTTTCAAAGTTCTCGTTCACTCGGTTCTTCATAATTTTGTTTTAATTATATTTAAAAAAATAAAGTTTATACAATAAATAGATTTTTAAACAAACAAATGAAGAAGTTGATTCTAATAATGAAATATTTCAGTGGCATAACCAAATCACAGCCATAATTTAAACAAGAGCAGACCCATTATAAATATATACATAAAATGTTATATATATATTATACATATCCTTCAAACGTAAAAATTTTAAAGATATATTTTTAGGTGAAAATCAGCCTCAGCCACAATTTTGTAAAGTTATGAAGGATGCAAGCCTGTCTCCAAACATCACATTATTTTATGTTTCTTATTAAATATTTTCATTTTACATTTCTTGTATTTTCAAGGAAAAACGTTACAAATATTTAAAGCCATGGCTAACGACTTTC
>NC_089742.1:5395240-5407740 GCF_040412425.1 Macrobrachium rosenbergii | reverse complement strand
CCAAATCAATAATTAGTCATGTCAAAAAAAACAGTCTACCACATGTTATTCGAAACAGTCCACACTGTCCACCGACATCTGTCCACAGACATCTGTCGGAAGAATCAAACATGATAGAAAACTCCCAAAAATATATGAAATGCAAAACACAATAATGGAAAGTGTAAAATGCATAGCCAAGATATGGCAAACGTAACATGACAAAATAATAATATAAAAGAGGTATGAATATTCATATTAAATCTCCCACACCAGTTCAAAAGTTCATAATGATTAGAAAATCATGGTAAGAAATCACAAGTTCAATTTTCTCCCATAAAAACAGAGATTTCAAACTCTACCTTATCTGCCGATTCAAAGCCTGGATCCTCTCCAAAGCTACGTCTAGACAACTGCAGTTCTATCACGTTAATGAACGATCAAACTCACTTTTAGGGCAGATTTTGGCGTAATCTAGATCAAATTAACGCACGTACTCACGAATATACATAACACTTCGGAAGATCACCTGACCGGCAATATTGCTGAGGAATCAAACTATTTGTTGAACACAAAGATTTTACCTCGAGTCTCTCGACCTAGTTCCATCTGACTCCATAAATTCTTTCATCACATCTTAAAGCATTGAAGCTATGAAATGCATATATGTCCTTTAAAACTTGTAGCAGCCATATTTTCTGAAATAGAGCTCGGCCACCACATAAGAGCGTCTCGCTCTCCTTAACGGCAAACTAAAACAAAAGCATATGTATAAAACATAACAGAATAGAGCTATGCTCAATTAGCAATGTCTACTGCACTGCAGCTTTAAGGACTGCTCTCATGACGCACTTCCAAAGTCACTGGGGTTGAGTTCTTAGAGCCTTTACATGTAATCTTACAAACACGAATAAGCTTTACTACTCCCACAACAAGAATTATCAGTAAAATAGCTATTAAGACAATTAAAATTGTCGGCATAATATATTCCTGATACTGGAACATCACGGAATCGTCAATGTCTTCCAACGGTGGAACCGTCATTGGCACCTTGGTTGTAGGTACCTCCACTGCAAATGCTCGTTATGCGTATGACGCATAATTATCTTCTCGGAACTGTTGAATACAGCACGGCTAAGTACGAGAAATTCCGTAGACATCATTCTGCAGGATGAATCAAACAGCTTGGACTCTTGAAGAACGAATGATGTCGACTTGTTGCTCTGGCACATCATTGTAACTGCATACTCCTTGCAAAAACAGGCAGGAAGAGTACTGGTGGACTCAATGTGGTAATCTCGCAGGAACTGTCTAAAGTCACATTCTGTCGGAGTCTGTCCATGAACTAATGATAATTCACAACCACCCACAGACACAACTCGCAACTGGAAAATACTACTGTCACACACACACTTCTCTCTAACTAAAGTACAACTCGTCTTATAATCAACTCCCGAACCTTGACATTGATCTCCCAAAATGAACATGGTCTCTACTCTATCCCATGTCACTACTGAGTCTCCCAAAAACACTCGAAAAGGTCTAATAACAAAAAGGTTTCATGTTACTGAACCAAACAAAACTACTAATGCAAAAGTCAAACACTCACAATGTGAACTAATTCCAAGTGTGTATCTCAGAATAATCACAGTCAACTCACTATTAAGCACAATAACTCTACGGAACTCACTCACAAAAAAAACCATCCAACAAAAAAAAAAATTCTATCCAAACACTAAAAGGTATCATATCTCGTAAAAAAGACATGAAAGTTCTACTCCGGTTAGCAAATATTTCGCAACACCTGACTAACTCTCAACAAAATAGCAATTGACGTAATGGCAATCGCTCCCATGATCTTAACAACTACAACACTCACAATTCCTTCATTTTAAAAAAAAGAAACTGAAAAAAAATCCAAACACTCAAATACGATCTCCCAACCCGAAAAAAAAATCAGACTTGTTCGGTCCGATATACTAAGTACCTCCCAAAAAAAATATCCTAAACAACACACATTGCGTCAGATGATGAAACACATCATAACACAATAACACACTAACACTAACACACGGTCAAATCTCGTATGAAATTAGCCCATGTCTCAATTCCCAAAATCATTCGAAAACAAATGATTAAGAACTTCAACATCCAAAATGAACAAGAGACAAAAAAAAAAAAAATATCATATATATACAAACATCAACCCATTTATCCCTCTAACTATATACAAACGTTCCATTACATCCCAACTTTCTTTAACTTCGAAATATGGGTCAATTTCGTCACTCCAGTATTTACATCTTTAACTACAAATCTATTCCCTCTTTTGATCTCTACAATCTCAAAAGGTCCGTGGAACTTCGGACTTAATTTATAATTCAGATCATTCCGAACATTCACTTTAACAAACACTCTATCACCCATCGAAAAAGCTACTCCCCTCGATTTCGCGTTACTTTTCTCTACCATTGCACGCGAACTAAGTTCAAGTTCTTTACTGATACGTGCAAATCTTTCTCTCGCTGTATTTATCAATGAAGTGACCGTAACATCACCCTGAACTTGCTCTGGTAACAAATCAAAGGTCCTTTCAACTTGTATCCATACAAAGCTTCTGCTGGAGATATCTTAATTGTGTCATTCATCATAGTATTGATACTATATCGCACTTCATCCAAAGATCTGTCCCAATGTGTATCGGAACCTCCCACCGTCATGCGCAAAGCTTCGATTACTTTCCGATTCGCCCTCTCACACAACCCATTTGCTTCAGGTCTATACGGGATTATAGATACTTTCTTTATCCCCAACAAATTAGCAAGACCGTCTAAAGTCTTATTAATAAACTCCCTACCATTGTCTGTGATCAGACATTCAGGAACACCATATCGACAAATTATCCCCTTAAAAAACGCTATAGCAACTTCCTCAGCTGATTTGTATTTCAGTGGGAAAATCTCGACAAAGCGAGTCAACTCATCAACAACTACTAATAAATGTCTATAACCATAAGCGGACTCTGAGAAGTTACCCAGAATATCCATATGCACTCTCTGAAACGGCCTATGTGGTATGGGATATGAACCCAAACGACACGACACTGTCGTCGCTGGCTTATTCGCATTGCAAATAGCACACTTCTTCACAAAGGCTTCTACTGCGGAAAACATATTTTCCAAAAGAACTTTGACCTGACGTTTTCATACGTCTTGTCTACACCCAAATGAGGAGAACCAAATTTACAATGTACAATGTCTAGAACTTGTGGTACTAGACTCTCTGGCACGATGATTTGTGTAATCTCACCCATGCTTCGAGTACTTCATAGAAGTTATACTTAACTTTCCTCACCAATAAATTATTCTCCAACTCTAGACCAGAAAAAGGCAACTTATACCCTTTCTTCGGTGAAACTCCCCTAGAAATGCCTTAGCATCTGACAACAATTTATCTTCATCTTGCTTTTGTTCCAGCAAGCCTATGTCCCAAGTGACATTTTCACCCGTAATATAACACACAGCGTTACTCTCACTATCACGAATAACAATCTCTCCCGAGACTGCCGACTCACTATTTCTCCCCAAGTATGCACTGTAGGAACGTGTATGTCCTCTACATGCGATCTCTCAGAACTACTAATATCAGAGACATTAGACACCAAATATTTACTCTCTTCTCCCCCACAGGATTCGGTGTGTATTTCCTCATCCTCGACCGGAAAATATCTGCTCAATGCATCTGCAACTACATTATGCTTACCTTCAATGTATTTGAGGTTTGCATCAAAATCTCTCAATGTTAGGAACCAACGTGCTCTCTTGGGCGACAAATTTGGCTTATTAAAAAGCTCTAACAACGGTTGATGATCTGTAAAAATCTCAACTTTATTTCCCAACAACAACATCTTAAAATGAACAAGGCTAGAGACGACTGCAAAGCCTCCTTGTCCAAACTGACATCAGCCTTTCGTTACTACCACGCGTTTTGAACTTTCTGCTATAAAAAGCAATTGGGTGTAATTTCCCCTCAAATTTCTGCATCAAACACGCACCTATACCTTCCTGACTCGCGTCAGTCACTAAGGTGAACGGTTGACTAAAATCTGGAAACTTCAAAACTGGTGGGTTCACCAAAGCGTTCTTAAGCTTCTCAAAAGCTAATTGTTGACTATCACCCCAAACAAACTTAACGTCTTCTCGTAACAAATCTGTCAATGGAGACGCTATTGTAGAAAAATTCCTGCACAAAACGGCGAAAGAAACCCGACATACCTAGGAACAACGAATCTGTTTCCTGGTTTTGGGAACTGGAAAATTCACAATGGCTTTAACTTTCTCATCATTCACTCTAACTCCCTCTTTAGAGATAACATGTCCTAAATAGACAATTTTTCTCTTCAGAAACTCACATTTGGCCAATTTGACCTTTAACCCAGCGAACTGTAATCGCTTGAGGACTTCTTTTAACACCTTTAGATGTTCTTCAATTGTATCTGTGCATATGAGAATATCATCCATGTACACAAACACCGACTTTCCTAACAAGCCATGAAGTACTGTGTTAACCAGTCTAGTAAATGTTATTGGGGACCCTTGTAATCCAAAAGGCATCCTATTAAACTCATAATGTCCCTTTGGTACCGAAAATGCTGTATATTTACGGCTACTCTCACAAAGGGGAACTTGTAAAAACCCTTGCATCAGATCTATAGATGAATATATATTCTTGCCACCGATCTCAACAAACAAATCAGGCAAACAAGCTACCGGATATCTATCTGGGCATGTTTTTCATTCAATTTACGAAAATCTACACAAACTCTGATACTACCGTCTTTCTTAGGAACTGCAAGCAAAGGAAAATTAAACGGAGAATTGGACGGTCTGATAATGCCTTCCGACTCCCACTTCTGAACTTCTTTTTCTACTTCTTCTCTGATCTTAAAAGGAATTCGATATGCTGGAATATATATGGGATTTGTACCCTTTTCTAGGCGGATTGAATGTTCTAAAACATCTGTAACTCCTAATTTATCTCCTTCAAAGCAATGATATCTAGATATTCTTTCAACACTTTCTCTACTTTATCTGAATATTCAGGATAATCAACTTTAGCCAAATGTTCATGTAGAACCTGACTTCGGAACTGTTGCTCCTCGTTAGGAAACATATTCCCGTCTCCACAAAAACTCACTAATTTATGCTCTTCATTAAACTCTTCAAAATCAATTACATAAGTACCCTTGTGATATTTTTTCACTGAGTCTTGATAGCTAACTAATTCTACTGAAGTCACGCCTGCGACTGAAATTTCATTCACTGACACCGTACTCACAACGTCTTTGAATTTCTCGGTTCCCTCAACAACGCACACTTGAGAAGGAAAATTCTTCTCTTTCAGCGACACTTTAACTAATGTAGGAACTCGCGGTTGCAATTCAATATCTTCCAACAAAAATCCTTTGAAAGATCTTTGCGGAATATCTTCACTCTCTAATGAATGTGTTACACATGTCTCCGACTGTGTCTTAAGTTTCTCACAAGTTTTTTTCCTGTGTATATATGGAACAAAACAACCTGACTCACCTATTGTAATCCCCTGAACTCCCGTAAGAATGTTGATGTTATGTCGCATACAAGAAGGGTGTCCTAGCAAAACCATTTCACCTAAGGCTAATCCTTCTATGACCAAAAATGATTCTACTATTGTCTTTCCACCGATACAAAGCGTAAGAAATGACGAACCTAAAATATTCAGTTTCCTCGCTTGTACATCACACACTGTCTCACTAGAAGGGACTAATTTGCACTCTGGAAACCTCGAGTGAAAAAGGTCAGCATTTACTAAGTTAACTGAGCTACCAGAATCAATGAAAATATGAATTTCATTGCCATTAGAGAATCCACGTACAATCGGCCTAGGTTCTAGTGACTCTAAGACCTGATTAGTCATTATCCTGTGTCCGTTTTCGAACTTATCTTGTGAAAATTCTGCTGTTCCTTTGTGTATCTAGAACTTGCATCATGTGGAATTCTCCTGTCATATCTAGAAAAACCTCCCGGGACTTCCTGAATAATCTCTACTTCTTTGTGGCTGGGCAAAATCTCCATCCATGATCTGAAGATTTGCAAACTGAACAATATCTCACTCTGCAATTTGATTTACTATGGCCTATTTTATCACAATTAAAACAACGTATCGTTGTGACTGATCTCTCTGGAATTTTCTTCGATTCTACTCGTGCACATGTCTTCGCTGTTGCATCATTTCCCGAATGGTGACTATCATTATTCTGTGGTTTGGAAACCGCAGCTGACATCTTGCACCTCCCTGTACAAAACTACTGTCCAGTGTCGGGCATTTTGCTAGATTTTTGTTAATCTGTGCAAACAAAAGGATTCGTCTGTATCCTGATCAATTCTCTTATCAAAACTATCTACAATTACATCTGGGACTGACGTTAAAAGGCAAGCAAAGTGTAACAATCTTTCAAAATTATCTAAAGAGATATTATTTCCAGTTACCCATGGAGAACCTGTTATAGATTTCTTTAACTCAACTACTGCATCAAATAAATTCGCACTGTATGTGACTAGTGAATCATTGCCCTTCTTTATTTTGAGAAACTCTCGCAAATTCCGAACTGCAATATTCACGTTGAACTCCGCCATAAGTAGCTCGTAGAAATTTCTGCAGTTCATTCCAAGTTTTACACCTTCTGAACCCGAAACTGCGTGCTCGTTTCCCAATATCTCCTTTATCTAAATCCAGAAATGATTTAGCCTCTGTTAAAGCTTCAGCGCCATTCGTAATTTTCTTGGAATTCAGATAATTGTTCACTGACTCAATGAAAGTTTCTATATTTTTTGGGTTGGCTTTCCATCAACTAACCCTTTAAAATTTGTAATTCCCCACAAATGTTCGTCACTTTATGCACCACAATTGATTGGGATGTGCTTGCTGCATCGTCCGGCATTTTGTGAGTAATCACACGCCCTGAGCGTAACAACATAAAAGAGAAACCAAAAAGAACACTAGAGAAAGGCAAAGTTACCCCTCTAAAGAAGAATAGAAAACGGCGTTCTGCGCAACTTACGAGAATGGGGTACTTACCAATTTTGAAACAGAAAACGAAGTACCTATCTCTCAACACTTGCTAACCTGTGACGTCACCCATTCGGCGGCTCAGCAAAAAGAGAAAACAGCTGCGCGATTTCTGTTGAATCATCACTTTGCGTAATTAACTCACAATCGCCACTATTCACACTTATTTGGGTATTTTGTTAACCCCAAAATTGCTCTAGAGATCATCCAGATCTATTTCACAACTCCCCACTCCCAGTACTCGAATAGAAACGGAAAAAAAAAAAAAAAAAAAGATTCCCCCATTTCACACGTAATCACGACCCCTACTCAGTCATTCAAGACTGACCCGTAACCACTAATGGCTCTTAGGTGAAGTCGCCTGTTACAGCCTTGGGCATCAACGTTACCAATTAGTCTATTAGCAATCTCCCTCTTTCGCCATCATTAAAGACATTAAAATCATGCTGCCACCATTTAAAATCAAAACACACCGCTGCCAACATTTCATTCTAACACCGCTGCCAACCAATTAATTCTAACATTCTGCCAACCAATTAATTCTGTAACGAGACAGAATTAACACTTTTTTGAAGGTGTACGTAACGTGCTCAACGATCTTTATTCATGAAACGGAGGCGTATGAACGTTCGCTCACGATAACACTTACATCTATTTTTTCCCTCTCTCTCTCTCTCTCTCTCTCTCTCTCTCTCTCTCTCTCTCTCTCTCACCGTGTATCACCTCTCTCTCTCTCTCTCTCGTGTATCGCCTCTCTCTCTCTCTCTCATCGTTTTCCGAAGTTCACCCACCCGAATCTCACTCATTCTCACCAAATCAATTAAATGGACCATTTAAAGAAACATAATAGTTTCTACAAAAATAAGTTTATTATTCAAATAACCCAACAAGAAATGAATAAAACAAAGCAAAGATTAAAATGCATAATAAATGAATTATCGAGTTAGATAACTAAACTCTGAACTGCAAAACACTTCTGATTAAAGAAGTCTCACTATAGCTAATAGCCTGAAAATATCAAACTCACACACTCCCCAAATCAATAATTAGTCATGTCAAAAAAAAAACAGTCTACCACATGTTATTCAAACAGTCCACACTGTCCACTCTGTCCACAGACATCTGTCGGAAGAATTAAACATGATAGAAAACTCCCAAAAATATATGAAATGCAAAACACAATAATGGAAAGTGTAAAATGCATAGCCAAGATATGGCAAACGTAACATGACAAAATAATAATATAAAAGAGGTATGAATATTCATATTAAATCTCCCACACCAGTTCAAAAAGTTCATAATGATTAGAAAATCATGGTAAAAATCACAAGTTCAATTTCCTCCCATAAAAACAGAGATTTCAAAGTCTACCTTATCTGCCGATTTAAAGCCTGGATCCTCTCCAAAGCTACGTCTAGACAACTGCAGTTCTATCACGTTAATGAACGATCAAACTCACTTTTAGGGCAGATTTTGGCATAATCTAGATCAAATTAACGCACGTACTCACGAATATACATAACACTTCGGAAGATCACCTGACTGCCAATATTGCTGAGAATCAAACTATTTGTTGAACACAAAGATTTTACCTCGAAGTCTCTCGACCTAAATTCCATCTGACTCCAAAATTCTTTCATCACATCTTAAAGCATTGAAGCTATGAAATGCATATATGTATCTATTTCAGAAATAAAGAGGAAAATAGAGTAAAAATTTATTGTCAATGTTAATCGTAAACGATGAAATTATCTTAGTGTGATTTGGAACTAAAAACCGTAATAACAGAATAGTTTTAAAAAAAAACAACCAGAAAAATCTGCAGTTAATTTTTAAAAGATATACTGAGGAAAATCATTATATTTAAAAGTTTAGTATAAATAACAAATGTTGAATGTTAGAAATCTAGAATTAACGAAGGGAAAATTCTGCAATAGAGTTTTTTCATTAACAAATACGTTCAAATAAAATGGATAAAATGATATTAGATAAATATTATTTTGGTTTTTGCAAGCTCTTAAACTATAATACAGTTTATATCTGGTATAAAAAAAGACACGAAAGAGTGGGTCTGTGTTAAAACCAAAAATAACATTATGTTTTTACCATGTTTCAATATTTTCTGAAAAATAAAAGGGGAAATAAAAAGTAATTTCAGTAAAACGAAATTGTGTTAAAATTTCAGTATAACAAGTACTAAAACATTTTGATAAAAATAAATTTTATAATTCTTGTTTTCAAAATTTAAAATGAATAAAGTTTCAACGTGGAGTCGAAGATTACACTGGTGGTGCTGATTTGTGACTCAAACCATAAGTGGAATTCATGATGTTATATGTTTAGATGTCATCAAAATAAGATTAAAACCTTTGCAATGTCTAAAATAAAACAACTTGAGACTAGTCTTAACAAAGTCTATAAAATGTTGAAAATAAGGAAACAGGCCAACTTAGCCATCGATGAGACAAGGGAAAAAATGAGCAGGATTAAAATTAACAAGGGTAAAAATTTCATTTTATGATGCAGGGTTAATCTTTAGCTTTGTTTAAAAATTAAAAAGTTGGTTCCTTTAAATAATAAATCTATTTTTGTGGAAAAAACCAAATGACCCATTTCATTTCTTTAAAAATAAAAGTTGGAAAATCTTGTGAGAGTAAAAAGTACAAAGGAAAAAATAAAGAAAAATAACAGATGTTGGGCTGTTAGAAAGTTGTAAAAATTTCAGGACCATAAGAAGGTAAAAATTAAAGGCAGGTTCTCAAATATATATACAGTAAATTTCAGGAGTAAAAATAAATATGTAAAAATATAAGAAAAAAGATTGGCAGACAATTAGCAATATATATAAATAAATATAAAATACAGGAGAAAAAATTAACAGATTACAAATGAAAGCATAAATTCCATATTAGAATTTAACAGGGATAAAATAAACAAAATTTTGTATATAATAAAATGGAAGCTAATTTTGAGTATAAATTCTTGTCCAGTAAAAAAATAAATTCATTTGGTTGGTTAATACACAGAAAAATAGACAAGGTTCTGTAAACAAGTAAATTGACTGGCTAACAGAAGCTAACAGATTATCAGACAGGGTTTATATCATAAGTAAATAATCATACAAAATTATTTTACTCAAAAGACAAAATTCTGTATTAAATCCTACTCATAAAAACAAAACAGAGAAAAGATTCTGTATGATATTCAAATTTAAAAATTAACAGAGATAACCATGTAAAAATTAACAGGGTAAAAAAATAAAAATTCAAAATATAAGTAATTTACACAGACAAAAATAAATTCTACTTAAAATTTACTGCAGTTTTCTCCATTTTAAAGTCCAACAGTGAAAATAACTAGCCCTCAAAAATTAGCATTTAAAAATTTTGAAAAATAAAAGAAGCTAAAAATTAACAAGTTTAGAAGAATTCTAAAGGGAAAATTTCAGTTAAAAACTTAACAAAGATAAAAAAAATGGAAGGAAATCAGGATTATAATTAACAGGTTTAGTTTAGTAATTTAAACGGTTGTTGGTAAAAGGACTAAGTAGCAACGTAAAAATAAAGGTCAGTAGGGAATAAGAAACTTTGGAAAAATTAATATCTAAAAATAAAAATCAAAATTTTCTTTCAAGTTAAAATTAACAAATCCTAAAAAATAAATCTCTAGAAATACAGTAAATATCTAACAATGTACAAAGAAAATAAAATGTTTGTAAAACTTTAGGTCTTTTTAACATTGATTAATATTATTTTAATTAATATTACAAAAATTATTATTATAAAAATTATTATTTGTTAATTATTATTATTATTAACATGAGAAGTATTGAAATAAGTCATTTTCATTATTGAATTTTATGATTATTATTAAAAAATAAAAGCCCTTTTTTATTATTATTATTATTATTAGAAAGATGAACTCCTAAATAAAAGGAAGGGCTGTCCAATATTTAGGCATTATAAGTTAACATGTCTAAAAAATAAATTTTCCAAATCAAAAAGTGCTAATCAAAAATAATGGATGGATGAAAATCAGGGTAAAATTAGCAATGATAAAAAATAAATAGGGAAAAATAATTAAAAATTGTGAGGAGTAATAGCACAGGTAGTAAAATGCTACTTTGAAATAACTTCTCAAAATTATGAATTAAAAAACATCTGGAGAATTAAGACTAAATTAATTCCTGCAAACTCTTTTTGTGGAACAGATGTTGTAATAAATATTATAACTCAACAAAAATTAATCCTTAATTTGAAATCAAATAATGGCTAACTGTATTACACATTTATTGATTTCAAGATAGCTATCGCTCACCAATCTGGTTCTCTCTCTCTCAGTCTCATATTTTTTCTAATAAACATAGTGGGTTATGTAAATACCTCTTTAAAACTCAAGTTTCAAATGATATAGCAAGATACCATTTCTTTTTTACTGATCCAATCGTCAAACACAATACATCATCTCAAACAAAATTATTATCAAAACTTAGTAACCATTTTACTATATCAAATATCCATATGATAGACTGTCTTGTATGTTTGGGCACCATATAATTTTGGAGTTTCTTATAAAATACAATATCAATCCTTGTATATTATATATAATATTTTCTGTCTATATACCTATATAAACATATGTATATATATATATGCCAGGGTATATCATATATATATAATATATATATATGTGTGTGTGTATATATATATATATATATATATATACACACATATATATATAGAGATATATATATATATATATATATATATATATATATATATATATATATATATATATATATACAAGTGTTTCAAAAGTAGAAGGGCCCCACTGTGTGAATAAACTAAAATTGTATGTGTGACAAAACAAAGTAATTTAAATGACTAGATTTATTTATTTTCTCCCTCAGTGTTTAATGTATTTTCTAGTGGCCTCCATCTACCTGTACCACATCCTGCATTCTTGAGGGCATGGGGTTCTGCAAATTGCAAAAAGCTGGAGACTCAAATCCATTTCCGTGAGCACTTTGGTCACCTCTCTTTATCAGGTCGTCGAGGCTTGGTCATACCATCATAGTTCACTGTGCTGCTTCAACACGACCTTTAAGATACTACCAATGTTTTCAGACACATTAAGGTCAGGAGCTACCTGGAAATTCACTTGAAGAGAAGAAATCGATACCACTGTTTCAAATAACATGTACACATGTCTGAAGAGCTTTCATGGGATTCATATGCAAAAATGTGACTTTTCAAGAAAATAACACATTTTCAGTATTCTGAGGAAAGGAAATACTCAACCAGTAGAGAGACTTTCTCTGAAGTATTACCATTCCTGACTATCCTTTTCTTTGATGATCCACATTAACTGTTTGGCTGAAACAGAGAAAAATTCACAAACATTCAGTACATTTC
>NC_089742.1:5332740-5392740 GCF_040412425.1 Macrobrachium rosenbergii | reverse complement strand
TGTGATAAATGAATCACGTACAAAAGTGATAATAATCATATATATATATATATATATATATATATATATATATATATATATATATATATATATATATATATATATATATATATATAGATATATATATATATATCCTAAATATATATATGTATATATATACATTCATATATAGCCATATATATATATATATATATATATATATATATATATATATATATATATATATATATATATATATATATATATATATATATATATATATATATATATATATATATATATATATATATATATCTATATATATATATATATATATATATATATATATATATATATATATATATATATATATATATATATATATATATATATATATATATATATATATATATATATATATATATATATATATATATATATATATATATATATATATATATATATATATATATATATATATATATATATATATATATATATATATATATATATATATATATATATATATATATATATATGTGTGTGTGTGTGTGTGTGTGTGTGTGTGTGTGTGTGTTTATGTATGTATGTATGCATGTATGAATGTGTATCTGTATGTATGTATGTGCCCGCGTTCTAGTAATTTGTTGGAGCGAAATGGAAATCCGGAATTTTCCAACAATTTGTCCTTCCAGAGACAAGAGATCCTGTGCGAATGATGCGCAGAGGAACTGGAATAAGTGATTTATTGCTTATTGATATGACCATTTTAGAAGACGCAAAGAACGTTAGAGATATTGACAGGAGATAGAAGAAAATAAACAAAGACATTTGTGAAACAAAGTTAGGTTTTTTAATTTAAAGGAATAGACTGCATTACCTCATGAAATTGGAGTAAGTATAAAAAGTGACCTATAAATAAGGAGTAGATCAAGTATATATTATAAATTATAACCGTAATTTACTGTGCTGTTTTTCATTTTTTTTAGATGGACCTGATATCATATAATTATAATATGCTGTCTAAGGGTAGGGGTGTTCAATGTCACTTTTGTTGGTTTATAATTGAATGCAGGATGTAGTGAGAACAGTTTGTGAAAGGGATGTAGTTTGCTTGCAAAATTAATTGTGAAAAAAATAATTCTGAGGTATTAATTGACCAAAAATTAATTAGATTATTAGGATATAAGTGTTAAAGGTAAGTATTAGCACGAGATCCCTTACAAGAGTAATTTTTTTTAAATATCTCACTTTTCAAGAACAGCTTGCTAGATTATTTTGAAGCTCTCGTTTCTCTAAAACAACATGTTTAGATGGCTTAGACTGACTGTCAGACTAATTTTGGAATTTGGAATGAACTAATCTTCATATTTGAGGTGATAAATCAGTGAAGGTTTGGTGCAATATAAGAGCTTTTTGAAATAAATGTTGGAATTCGTAAAGTAACTGTCAAACCAAGAGATTTATGAAAAATGGAAAAAGAAACAATTTTGGCCAGTTACGTGAGTTTTGTGTATGAAACAAATGAGGCTGTAAATACACTGATGAAACGAAAATATCTTGAACAAGTGGTTCAGAGAATATGTAGTGGCCTAGGCCCCATTTTAAAAACTGCCAAGAATTTTATGAGGTAAACGAAATGTGTTGTGAACAGTCTGAACGTTGTTCTACAAACTTAACGCTAATAAGTATGAGAAGAGTGAAAAAACTTATATGATCATTAAGGATTGAAACTTGAATAAAGACTAGAATATTCGCTAAACAGTTTTTTTTTTTTTTCAACGACGGCAATAAGAACACCAAGAATGATTTTATAACTGCTTAAAAATGTGTAATTCCTCCTTTTGCAATACTTCCATTCAAAATGCAAACCAAGAATAATTTTATAACTGCTTAAATGTGTGTAATTCTTCCCTTTGAAATACTTTCATTCAAAATGAAAACCAAGAATGATTTTATAACTGCTTAAAAGTGTGTAATTCTTCCTTTCAAAATACTTTCATTCAAAATGACAGCGATAAAATTGAACGTTTAGTTATCGATAATATAATATGGTTACTATCAAGAGATATAAAAGGCCTCATTCATTTTGAGTAAACGTAAGACTCCTCCGTCTTAAAAAGTTATGGTAGTTCATTCCCTTTTTTGGTTTTTTATTGGTTTTCAATTAAGGTTACTTAAGTTCTGCTCTTCTGTCATTTCGGATTCCACAATAAGCTGTAGGTCCCGTTGCTAAGTAACCAAATGGTTCTTAGCCACGTAAAATAAGTCTAATCCTTCGGGCCAGCCCTAGGAGAGCTGTTAATCAGCTCAGTGGTCTGGTAAAACTAAGGTATACTTACTTTTTTTCATATGTTAACACTTATTCATTATTGGGATGAGAGCCAATAGAGAGTTTAGTTATTATTAGATGAATTTGGTACGGTATTTAACATTCCTTCCAAGACTATAATAAGCTTGTGTTTCCTGTTTGCATCCTCAGTAAGATTCTCGATACAATTTCTTAAATATAATATTGTTTATTCATGCTCTTAAGATTGTAATGACCAGCATAATTTCTTCTTTCTAAATATGTTTATCTCCCCCGCAGTGTGCCTGGGTATGTGCGTTCCATTGAGCAAGTGTAGAAATCTTATGTGGTATTAAAAGCTTCATACACCTACACAGAAGAATCATCAGGAGCGAATCGAAGCCCTTACAAATATTTCAGCATTTATCTCTG
This sequence comes from Macrobrachium rosenbergii, assembly GCF_040412425.1. NCBI lineage: Eukaryota > Metazoa > Arthropoda > Malacostraca > Decapoda > Palaemonidae > Macrobrachium > Macrobrachium rosenbergii. Next base: position 5,390,039 of record NC_089742.1, on the reverse strand, counting down.
TCTTGCACACGCTATTTTACATCAGCATATTTTTGTTCCTTCTTTTCTATTGCCTCTTTTTTTGTGTATCTGTTCAGAAATGTCTAGGTATTCCTCTTTCACCCGGCTTCCTCTTTCACCCTCTTATCACTTGCTAATAATGGCCTTTTTACCAATTTTTTTAATTTTTGCAGTTCTTACTAACCACATACATTTAGCAGAATTCTTCTTAGCTGCTTCAATCCTTTTTCTTTTGACTTCTCCCCTCGACGTGTGCCTTGACGTGGTGAGGGTGGCTCTTAAACCACTGGGATCTGCGCTCGGGTTCGAGTCCATGAGTTCCATATATCATTACAAATTAATTTGGTTTAATCTTTATGGAATTTGCCACTTTTGGTAAAATTTATTGGACCTGGTAAATAGGAAAAGATATAGCTGGGACTGGGTTAAATGAAGCTAATAGGGGAAACTGTGGTAGGATCTATTCTGCAGGCCTGGGCCATGGATTCCAAGGGTGGCCTGGTTCTGGGGATACAACTCTTGGCATTCTGACCGGTTTCCCCATAATATGATTAGAGTGGGAAAATCGTATTCTTTTAGTATTCTCAGTCCAAACAAGCGGGTTCGACTTACACCTGGGCCACTGTAATTGTGTGTGCCATCCCCTTTGGGGCAGGGTAAATGGCAGACATATGGGAGTTGGCTCCTACTGGTGCCATTGGGAGAAGAATATACTCCATGAAAGACTGATGATATCTTTTCAAGTTTTTCAGATTTACTTTATTTTTTTATAATTATTCAGTCTTCATGAGTAGTAGCAATGAAGACACGAGTAGCCCTGGACCCTCTGACAGCCTGTGTTTGGAAATGGCTAGGAAACCGCCTAGTGGAATTACACTGGAACCTTATGCCCCTGCACAGAGCAAAGGGAAATTGACCAGAAATGTTTGTGAAATAGGACCAGGTGTACTTGAAACTTTTAATCTGGAAGATTCTAATTGTGTACAGAGACACTGTGAAGTGTTGTGGTTGAGAGCATAAGATATCATCTGGAGGTCGAGGAAAACTGACAGCATAACCGGCCTCAGCAAACAGAAGTGAAAAATTAAAAGCATTATCACATCTCTGAGTATTTAAAGTACAGAAGACTGCTCAGTACATGCTTTTTGGAATCACACCAAGACAATGACATTTGCACCCCAACTGATGAAATACTCAGAAGAGAAACTTGTAAAAGAATTAAAAGATCAAGGTATGATTAGAATTAAAAGAATGAAAACGATCAATGGAGCCTTAATTCTACTTCCAAATTTAATCACTACATTCAATTCGACTTGCTTACCTAATGCAATAAAAGCAGCATGGTTACATTTTAAGGTTAAGCAATATATCCTAAGACTGAGGAGATGTTTTCATTGTCAAGAATATGGACATATGTTAAGTTCTTGTAGGCAGAAGCTACAAGGCAAGACTGCCACGGGTATTAAATGTAGTGAGCCAGAGCTTGGTGTATGTTATTAAGAAGCAAGATGTATACATTGTGGAGACAACCATCCATCTTCTTCACAGAATTGTGGTGCGTGTATCATGAAAAAAGAAATCCAGGCATTACGGGTAACTGAATATATCACATTTAGAATGGAAGAAGAGAAAGTATTAAACTATTGTGTTAAACCTGGAATATCCTTTTCCAGTATTGCTGCCAACCAAATAAGAAATGTAAATCCTACCAGAGGTGCTTCCCTTGGCAATGTAAAAGGGAGATCAGTGGCGACTTGTACTCCTGCCTCTTTGGAGGCTGCACCAGTGGTTTCTGGCACTTCTACCCCTTCGGAGACTTCATCAGTAGCTTCTGGCGCTCCTGAGCCTCTTTAGAGGCAGTGCTGGTGGTTTTTGGCTCTCCTGGCTGTTTGAGGGCACTGCCAGATGTACCTGGTGCTCCCTCCTCTCCGGAGGCTGCACCAGCTATATCTGATGTGTTGGGAGGCTGCTCCAACTGTAGCTGGCACTCCTGTCCCTTGGAGGCTACGTTATCTACATCTGGTGCTTATATCTTACTAGAGCCTGCACCAGCTGTGACTGATGGTCCTGATGCTTCAGAGAATGGGCCATTGTCGACTTTGAAACAAAGGCTGCCATAAATAATTGACCGAACTACCGAACACCACCGCCTACGCCTCTTGGAAGCATTGCACATTGGGAAGGAGAAACCAACCCTCAACATTACACAGGAAACATTTCTCCTCCCCATGGCAGCCAGGAGACATGCACCGAGCGATCCCCATAGCGAACGTGCGAATCAAAATTCGGCATCGGAGGATCGAATTTTTTCCATTCATCCCCAGCACTACAACGCCACTCGCACATCGACCTGGGAAAATAGGCTCTGCCGAGGATACATGCCCCTGGCAGCCAATCATAATTCAGCACCGATCAAGACCCCACTATAAATACCAACCCGAGCACCTCGTTTCTTCAGACCTTCTGCAACCACGTCCAGAGGATGACCAACGAGCTGGTCGAAACATGTCGACGGTACCTAAAATAAAACCTGAATCCAGGCGAACGATTTCTGATTGGATATTTTAATAAAAGACTTCCCATATTCCGCACACTATCCTTTCCAACATGAATATCGGCCAGTTGCTGACTAACATCGCTGAGCCTGAAAAGGAATCATAAGGAAGATAGAAAGACACTATATAAGATAAATTCGCATAATACAGGCATCCTTTTTAATAAGACCTGTTTAAAAGAGGGTCTACTCCTTCAAATAATAATAATAATAATAATAATAATAATAATAATAATAATAATAATAATAATAATAATAATAATAATAATAATAATAATAATAATAATAAGAAGAAGAAGAAGAAGAAGAAGAAGAAAAAGAAGAAGAAGAAGAACTTCTCTAAGGGTAGTAGCGTTGAAAATGACTGTTTCTACTGCATTTAAATTTGTATAGAGCCTTCCCTATTCGTCTTATAACCCATAGCTGCTGTGACCTTATTGGTCTAATCCAGGAATTTAATTCACATTGAAACCAAGAAGTATGTTTTTATGAGTTGTAGAAAATATGTAGCTAGAAGAATTACGAAAGATACCAGGGTCTCTTCAAATGATCTGGAAGAGGAGAGGAAGGCTTAGGAAAAAAGTTATATCCCAAGAATTGATTGTTGCAACAAATCTCTTTTAAGGAACTGAAATGTGGGTGTCAGTGTGAGTGAAAGAGAAGTCGGACCCGTTGAAATGAAGTAATTTATAGTAAGTGTTTAATATAACGGGATGAGGTGTACCCGCACCGTGAAAAAGAAAGTAACTATATGTTAAAATTTGGGTTGTCTATTGAGATTGTTCACTCATGTGAAAACCATAGTGGATAATAAGTACTGTATGTGAAGAGTGTGTAAAAATTTAAATATCGATAGGATGGAGAGAATTTCCAAGAAATTTTAGGTTATTGTGAAAGAGTTGCCGGAATAAAGCATCTTAAATATTCATGAAGGGCGAAATTTAGTATGTTCAAGAAAGAAAAAATTGGAGCAGTGTGTGTGTAGGAATAGCTGACGAGCTACTGGTGAGCCTTCTAGGTAAGCATATGAAGCTATCTGCACAGGTTTTCATCCTCCACTACCCAAGTAAACCATTAGCGCAGGAGTGACTTGTCATTCCTTGAATCTAACATCTCTGAGAAGCTAAATATCGGGGAAATATATGTATAAATTATAATATGTAAATCAAGCTGAAAGTTGACTTAATGTACAGAAAGGACGAGAGTATATTCAAAACAACGGTTGACTGTTTATTTAGGGGGATTAACACAAAACTGATGATACTGCTCTGTAGGCTTATGAAGCGATACGTGTTCGGGATGTTTTCTCCAGTGGAGGTTCGTCCTCGATTCAGCCATTAAAGTATGAATATGACAGTGACCACTGAGTGCCATGTTTCTTCTTCTGGAGTACCTGGTTGCATGTGCGCAGAAATTTCCACTTTTGCAAAATTATTTTTGGTAAACACCTCTCTCTCTCTCTCTCTCTCTCTCTCTCTCTGCCCTTCCGGTATCCGGTCTGTCTGTCTGTCCGTCTGTGCTTTATTACCATTGTTCTGTTCCGCACCCTTTGTCCCAAATTCTAATTACAGATTCCAATGGCATGTTCCTTTGTCTTGACTTGCATTCTTAATGGCAACGAAGTTGCTTAGTTAAAATAACCAGTACTGCCACATGACTCAGTTTCCGTTTTTGTTAATCACATTTGTCTTATGACAATTGAGGGAAGTTGGAGAGATGCTAGAATATCACAAAGTTTTCCCTATGAAATAGAAAATTATAGATGCAGAATTAGAAATTATTAAAAATACAAAGGCCTATTCTCTCTCTCTCTCTCTCTCTCTCTCTCTCTCTCTCTCTCTCTCTCTCTCTCTATATATATATATATATATATATATATATATATATATATATATATATATATATATATATATATATATATATATATATATATATATATATATATATATATATATATATATATATATATATATATATTATATATATATTTACATGAGACAGTGTTTTACTGAGACTGTTATGTTAATAATCAATACAGCCTAAGTATAGATGACGTTAAAAGTTGGTTAGGTTACAGGTATAGTGTACTTCTAGGCACAGGAGTGCTTAGTAGAGGGTTGTGGACCCCTCGGTTGTACGAAATACACCTAAAATAGTGTATGATACTCTCCTATGTAGGTCAAGGCAGCCACACTTTTCCTTAGTATTGATGGCGAGAAAAAAGTGTTAACTTTCTACCCGTTATGTGTAATGTCAGTCTCCAAATACCTGGCTATGAGTTACAGTGCCCTACCCAAACTAGAATTGCAAATAAAAACGTTTTGGTGCTGCAGAAAAAGAATTGTGTAACTTGTTTGTGTAAAGAGAGAAAGCTGGATGTTTTAGAATTTAATGATACATTGGTGAAAGCCAATATGGGTGTTTGTGTTTGTGTGTGTGTGTGTATGAGCATGCGTCCGTGAGGTCGTGTGTGTGTGTGTGTGTGTGTGTGAGTGTATGTGTGTGTACAGGACAAAGGGAGGACAACAAGTCATTACTTTTTAGATAGCTGAGAGGTGTGTAGCAAGGAAAGGGGTGGCAGCTTTAGTGTCCATGAAGACTTGATACACGTCAAAGAGTACAAGTGTGAATTCTTTGACTATTAATTACGTATAACAAGAGAAAATTTCAATAGTGAGTACATATGGTTCAAGGAAATATCAAAATGAAGTAGAATATTTTGAAAGAATCTGAATCTGTTCCAGGCTTTCTTTGGAGAATCTGAAAGACCGATTTTATATGTAAATGTAGGTATCAAGAGAAGGAGATAGCATTTTTGTTATGTATGGGGTTCCTGGGGTACATAATGAGGACAGTCTTAAAAATGTTTTTGAAAAATTGCCTGATTATTAGAAATAATGTTTCCCTTCGAGTCATAAACTTCGATAAAAGGAAATGAAGAAAATGGTTGGCTTGTTTAGTCATTAACACGATGGATGGAATTGCAAGCTGATGGATTGTAATGTTAATAATACACAAAATTTGTAGGTATTTATATTAATATGCTGAAAGACTTGATATTTATATTATTTTTTATTAATTGTATGATAAAGCATATAACATTAACATCGGACTTAGAACTGTCAGTCTCTTCTTTACCTCTAGTCTTTGTTTGCGCTTACCAGTAAAAACAAAAATAAGGGAAAGTTCAGCTCTGATATTAGAAATCACGTTTCTCGGTGGTTAAATGATTAACGATAACTACCTTGGTGTGAGACCATATAGGGGACGTCCCCAGACAGGGGTAGTGCCCTTAATCAACTTCACGTGCCGCACTGTAGGCATTGCAATCTAAAGGTTGTTTACAGCGTCCCTTTGGCTCACAACTGCACCCGCTTTTAAGCTTTCACGTTACCGCCATTCCGCGCCCTTTCTTCAGTCTTGCTGTCCAACCACTCCAGCTCTCTCTTTTGTGCCATAGAGCTCGGCTTTATAGTTGAATTTCTATAAATCAAATAAAAAATAAGGTAAACATGGAGTTAAATCTATTGTATGGCAATTCTTCTTGTGACTGTTAGGAACAATACCTGTTGACTAGATGTGAGACTTATTTTATAATAAAATGCATACTGGAATCTGAAACAGCCAAAAATAATATTTTTTTTTATGGTAGTAGAAGCAATAAATAAATTGAAAGTAATTGCTATATAGCCAATGTTCTTGTGAATAACTGAATATCATTCCTGTATTAAGTGCAGGATGGCTTGAATATCTCATACTTTAATTTGTACTATTTCGATGAACAGTTCCAATTGTCATTTAGGAAAATGAGATATGATCAGTGAAGTTGAGAGTTTATGTAAAATTGTAAAAGACTGGTCCTATTACCTAGGAGCTTTCAATAGTAGGAACAGTAATAATGTTAGTATAAAATTTCAGTATCAAAAAAGTCTGTAGAGAAGGAGGTAGCTGTCACTAATACATAGCCAGAAAGTTTATTGAACAGCACAGAGTGAATGCTGTAAAGAAAGGTAATGTAATGCAAGGTTTCAGATCATTGTTTTATATTGTCGTAAGGATGTTGAATTTAAAAACTCAAAATTACTAAATTTTTGTATGGGATGAAAATGAATTTTGAGTAGCAAAACAGACCCTCAATGAACAAAATGTGCATATGTGGAATAGAAAGGAAACTAGAGATTCACGAGGAAAAATGAGTGGCAGAAAACAGTTGGTATGGCCAAATTATATGCACGGTAATTAAAAGTATATTTTTAATAATGTCAGCATCACTGATTTCTGTTATTTAATTTTGAACATGCGCGAAACAAATAAAATACGATTTATTAAGCCTGAAAAGCTAAGTACTACGTAATTACACAGCACGCACACACGCACACACTCACACACACACACACACACACACACAGAGAGAGAGAGAGAGAGAGAGAGAGAGAGAGAGAGAGAGAGAGAGAGAACCATATATGCGTTCTTTCAACGCCATCTAAAACTGATCAACAGCTTCATCCTCTTTCTCTTTCATCATTTGCAGTCATCATCCTCAGCTCATTTACTTTAAGGAGAGTTGACGCAATAGTCCATTCCTGATTGCGAAGACTTTTTTTTTTTTTTTTTCCAGATCAGTTATATACAGACCTTGCCACCCACCAGTGGTTGGGTTGCTATAGCAAAATCCACCTAGCCTCGCAGCTAAGCCTCGCCCACTGATTACGTCAAGACCATTCCTTGAAGCTGATTCGTTGGCAGTGGTTTCGAAAAGTTGGTTGATCTGTGGTTCTTTTTACCTTCATTTATTTGGCAATGGTTTTTTCACTGAACTGAAATACATTCTGCTGATTATCAAAGGAAACGTTATATTATCCCCTGGAATAAAATCATAATACACATCTCCCTAAAAATGGTAAAAAAAAAGAAAAAAAAAATGAAAATATGAATGAATTCAGGAGTGTTCCGCGATGCTGCAGTGTTGTGTTTCGTAAATAAGGTTCACCTGAATACGGAGGTGAGTCGGTGACACAGGGAATGTCTGCATTCGAATCGGCACACTTGAATCATTGGAAAATGATAATTACAGTTTGATAGTTGTGCGTAAGGCTGAGACAGTCCTTTGATTGATCTGTGTGTGCCATCGCCTACGTGCCCACAAGTTTTACTTTTATTCTCTGTGGTATAAGTGGCGTTACAATTACTGTGGCCATCCATGCATGTATGTATATGTGCACTTGCTTATACGTGTACATTCCACTTTATGCATATACATTATATAACGTGGAGTTGAAACTACTACATTAATAATTAAAAGCTACTCTATTTCCAACAGATACGGATAGAAAACTATTTTGCGATAAGAAATTCACGTGTCATTGCCTCAAAGTATAAGAAATTGACGTGTAGGCCTATGTCCAATCATTGCCTCAAAATATAAGAAATTGATGAGTGGGTCTATGCCCCTGTCGTTGCCTCAAAATATAAGAAATTGATGCGTAGGTCTATGCCCTGTCATTGCCTCAAAATATAAGAAATTGACGTGTAGGTCCATGCCTATCATTGCCTCAAAATACAAGAAATTGACGTGCAGGTCTATGCCTTGTCATTGCCTCAAAATATAAGAAATTGACGTGTAGGCCCAATCTCTCACTAATATTAACGTTTGACATGCAGTATTATGAAGAATTTACACCCTAATATGGAACTGGCTGCGTAAGTCTATGCTTCATTTCAAATAATGTGGTCTTATGTGGAATCGCTTATGTAGGCCAACACCAGTTAAAAAAAAAAAAAAAAAAAGCAAGATGCTTGTGTATTTAGGCTGCGCATGACAAAAAAATAAATGCACAGACAAAACGATCCAAGATCTTCATAATGATATATAACTTAATATATCTTTGATCGGAGATATCAATTGCATACTTCACAACTCCGGGAACTCAAATCTGTGGTGTCACATTTCATGCACGAAACTCAGCATTACAGAACAGAGTCAAATCCGTACTGGTAATCATTTGGACTGGTTGCTGTTTTTTTCTATCTGTCCACCCGCCTGTGGTGCTCGCCCATGGTAACACTGCGTCCCGGGCTTTAAATAGTTACGCTATGGGTAAGTTTTAGGTAAATAAAAGGTTATCTGGGTGTACATTTGCAACCGAAAAGTGTTTTGATAATTTACTCTATGTGAATTACACCGTTAATATTCGAAATAGGATATTGTTATTATTGTTGAATGTAAGCTGCCTTTTCGGGGAGGCGAATGGAACAGACAGACGCAGTGGCGGGAAAATTGCTTCTCTCGCAGTTCACTACGGCAAGATGTCAATTTTATTGGACCACACCTACTCTGCTGCTAAGCTACGTGTTACTTCATTACACGTAAGTATATCAGTATATACTTTTAATTTTTATAAAGTGCGTTTTTAGCCAGATACGATAAAAGTAACAAATAACAGTAGCAGAGTAGGTATGATCCAGACATCTTGCCGTAGTGAACTTAGTGAGAAGTCTGGCTGGCTGTTCCATTCGCCACCCCGAAAAGGCAGCTTACATTCAACAATAATAACAATATCCTATTTCGAATATTAATGGTGTAATTCGCATACAGTAAATCATTAAAACACTTTTCAGTTGCAAATGTACGGTAGATATCCTTTTATTTACCTAAAACTTACACATAGTGTAACTATTTAAAGCCCGGGACGCAGTGTTACCACGCGCGAGCACCACAGGCGGGTGGACAGATGGACATAAACAGACTATATTGTGGCATCATTCCCACTTCGAGAGTTAGCCAATCACTGGCAGAGCTAGGTGGATTTTGCAATAATCTGCCCAGGAAGAGAACACGCTTTTGATTCACGATCTGTTGACCTGAGCTTTGAATGAGGTAGTGAAATGCATTAAAGTATGAGGTTCGGTTGGCAGGCCTTCAATGCCAAATGTTGTGTAGAACAGTTTTGATGCACGATAACTTATAAACCTCACATATTGCCGATTTTCCTTTTAATATAAAAAACGTAGAATTGACATAGATTATTTTTACAAATATGAAGAAGTCGGATATATTAAATAAGAATATTGGGAATATTTTTTACAAAATTGAGTGGTTTAATGGGAGTTGCATGGGCCTAGAATGAATGGTGATTGGTAATGACTTATGTGAACGGAGTTATGGGTGCTTTTGGTGTCACACTAAATATCAGAATGTCAGTAGCATTCATGGAATGAACTTGGATCGAGTTGCTTAATATATGGAATAAACTTATCTTACTGCTGTTTTTCTTTAATTATGTTCGAAAGGATCTATTAACTCTTGATGTTGTTCTTCAATTATATTGGTTTTTTGGGGGGTGAATTTTTTTTTTTACTAAATTAAATTTTTTAATGTTACGTTTCACTTCGACTTCTTACTCACTATCAGTATTATATGCCGACCATTATTAATATTAATAATTGCATATGGAAATATATTCTTTTCTTTTACTTTTTTACCTCACCATGGAGAGTTTATATAAAAAAATTTCTTTCAAGGGGATAATAATTTTGTCTTCATGCATACGTGCTCAGAATTACGAAACAGACAATTCTTGGAGGCCATTCAACACTGTAATGATCAATTATACATTTGCATAACGACTGTAAAAGAATACATTTTTGATTATGAAAGTCTGGTAACTCACAGATACTTATTAACAAAAATCAAACTATATACTATAGAATACTCCACCTTTCACAGGTCAGGCAAGGATCAATATAGGCCTATAACTAAACATTTATAAGTTAATATTCAGGATCTTTCTATATTTTAATTAAGATAAGTAAAATATATAGTAATAAACAGTACTGCTTTTAACGCTGTATATGCAAAACATAGCCCTACAAATTTTGAATGCTAAAATGAAACCCTCTTCACACAGGAAAAATTATGTAGGCTGAGTCACAAGAAAAAGTTAACACCACAGTTCTTAAAGAAAATAAGAGACGAAAGACAGATAATGATTTAGTTTCCTTTAGAAGGGGTATCATTTAGCTCTTCTACCAAAATACTGATTGTCTGCATATCATTGAGCGAGTGATTCGTTCAATGATTTTAGATTATGCCAGCCTTGTGCTTGCACATGCTTATGCTCCAGGTTAACTATAGTCTGTTTTTTTCCATCTGTCCACCCACTTGTGGTGCTCGCGCATGATAACACTGCGTCCCAGGCTCTAAATAGTTACGCTATGTGTAAGTTTTAGGTAAATAAAAAGATATCTGGGTGTACATTTGCAACTGGAAAGTGTTTTAATAATTTACTGTATGCAAATTACACTGCTAATATTCGAAAGGGGATAGTGTTATTATTTTTTAATGTAAGCTGCCTTTTCAGGGTGGCGAATGGAACAGCCAGACGCAGTGGTGGGAAAATTGCTTCTCTCGCAGTTCACTACGGCAAGATGTCAATTTTACTGGACCACACCTACTCCGCTACTAAGCTACGTGTTACTTCATTACACGTAAGTATATCAGTATATACTTTTAATTTTTATAAAGTGCGTTTTAGCCAGATACGATATGAAGTAACACGTAGCTTAGTAGCAAAGTAGATGTGGTCCAATAAAGTTGACATCTTGCCGTTGTGAACTGCGAGAGAAGCAATTTTCCCGCCACTGCATCTGGCTGTTCCATTCGCCACCCCGAAAAGGCAGCTTACATTCAACAATAATATCAATATCCTATTTCGAATATTAACGATGTAATTCGCATACAGTAAATTATTAAAACACTTTTCAGTTGCAAATGTACACCCAGATATCCTTTTATTTACCTAAAACTTACACATAGCGTAACTATTTACAGCCCGGGGCGCAGTGTTGTTACCATGCGCGAGCACTACAGGCGGGTGGACAGATAAAAAAAAAGATTATAGTAACAGAGTGACTGAGAAACTGTCAGTTTGTCACCATAACCATAGCACATCATGCGCCTTTGCCGCCTAGTTGAATACTGTTTGCCAATATTGAAACATTAAGGGAACTCATGCAATATTTTGTAGTGTAATAGTACGTGGTGTTCAAAAGCTGTGGTGGCTCTCCTCTAAAAATACCCCAAATACTACCTACAACTTGTAACTATAGCAAAGCATTGTTTTAAACTCACCGGTACCACCACCCCCCTGTCTCAAACGTCCGCACGCGGAGACGAGTGCAACCAACATCTGGTAGAAGGCTTCGCTCAGGGGCACAAATTCCCTAACAGAGGAGCCCATTCCAACTTACAGGCTGCCCTAAAGCAAGAGCCCATGCCAAAGTAAGTTATACTTTCTAAGACGACGATGACCATTCTAACTAGAATCAACTCACCCGCCCGGAAATTAGCTCTCAGAAAACTTCAATGAAGTTTTCTACCACCCGAGAATGAAGACTACCATATACCACCCATCGGAAACTCTACTGAAGCATCGCGCCGTTTTCAACTTACGCATGAGCATATATATAAAATAAAAAGTGGCAGAATTTATAACTCCTACCTTTCCTCTTAACCAGATTATGAACGTCGGCCACCGTTCAGTAGATATTAGCATTGAAGACAATAGTGAGAAGAATTGAGAAGACCTTCTATAAAATCAATTCAACTGATGCTGCCATTCTTTTCAACAGAATCTGTGTGAAAGTCGGTCTACTCTGTTATGAAAATAATAATAATAATAATAATAATAATAATAATAATAATAATAATAATAATAATAATAATAATAATAATAATAATAATAATAATAATACATATTTTTATAATTATTTTTATGCAGTCATGTGGTATCGAACTTGATACAAAATATGGTCGACCTGACAAAGGGGCTTTTTCCTGCTTGTATGTAAAAAGAAAACATTCAAGATTCAGATACGAAAACAGAAGTCTTTCGATTCACCTCTTTATGGCTATTCCCCTGCTTAACACAGACGAACCCATCGTATGAAATACGGCCTTCTCAAGAAAACAATAATAAGAAATTTAAGTAGGCACGAGCTTTGTCGACTACATCGTTGCCTATCTTGAGTTGCCGTCGTTTTAGATTTTTCGCCTGAATGGAACTAAAATCTCTTCCGAGTATCTTGATCTATTACATACTTTTTCCCTTCCTAGTTTGGATTTTGTAGGAAAAATTTTAGCAAAAATTTCTCCCAAAGAAATGTATCAATGGATTTTTTTTTTTTTTTTTGCTGTATTTTGACATTTCTTCTCTATAACATTCAACAACGCATGTTAATTTTTCAGTTCCGTTCTTATTCTCCATGATTTGGTATTAGGAGTCAGATTTTATTATTAAAAAACGGATACAAACTTTAAAAAAAAATCAGAAATATTTCCATCATAATGTATACAATCCCAAGATTTTATGGGTAACGTAAAGCCGTGAGTCCCATAAACAATGACAACAAATATTGCATCAGCCGAATATTCACATCAGGAACTTGAGAGCGACGTCTATTGCAGAGAAAATCTTCTAATAGAAATTTGGAGAGTAAAACTAACAAGAACCAGAAAGAATAATAATAGGAAGAATAATGTTCGAGCTGTGTGTATATCTGCTTCCTAAGGACCAAGATAATGAAACATGGTACAATATTGGCAAACAAACGGAAGATCCTTGAACAGACTGCGTTATTTTCTTTACATCGTGAAATATTGAATCCTGTGTTTTACGAGTTTAGGATACCATCAGGTACCAGGATTTATTGGATCTCAGGCGGTTTCAGTTCAGCCATAAACTATTTGAAATAATGTGGCATCCGTCGCTAAGGAAAGTTTTCCTCGGATTGCTGAATTCTCCTCCTCCTAATTTGCATCCCATCTCTCTCTCTCTCTCTCTCTCTCTCTCTCTCTCTCTCTCTCTCTCTCTCTCTCTCTCTCTCTCTCTCTACTATACACGCTAACTCATTAACATATTCCGTCATTTGACTAACGATTGTTAATGTGCCATTTAATTTCGCATTAAGTACATTTTTCAAATTATTGATGAGGAATTTTCATAAACTGAAATTGTAAGGTAGTATTTAGTATTAGTCTCAAAAACTTTGACTTGCGGCTATAAAATTAATTTCACGATGAATTCTTATAATGCAGTTTATTATAAATGACATAATTTAGAGGAAAACGCAGCTTTCAACACAACCTTTCACCCTTCACGTGGTTCTTTGGAAAATGTTTATATTAGTTAAATTCTCCTTTCTAGGGAAAAGGTCCTCAGTCGAGAAGTCTTCTCTTATCTGAGTACACTTGTCTCGCTAAGGGTACGCCCACACTATGTTAAAACATCTTTGACACACTGTAGCCATGTATCTGTTACAACAGAATGAAAGTAAGTAAACCACTGTAAATGAAGAACGAGCCTTTGGCCACTACTATATAACTGTATGAAGCACTGATTAGGACTACCAATAAATCATTAACTTCTATTGAACCTATCTGCGATCTGTTTGCGACAAGTTGCCGACGTTTGTTTATGATAAGTTTTACCGTAGTGTGGACAAACCCTAACTCTTCCCATCTAATTACTTTATGGACTTGCTTTCATTACGTTTCGTTGTCATTCTTTTTTCATCGTGAACCTTATGCATATTTTACCAGAGCTATTCACCCTATCATAAAATAATTTTACCCACACAGTGCTTGTGCACACACATTTTTGTTCTTTCTCCATTCTTCTAACTCAACAAATAGGCCTCCATTTTCGCCATCTCTTAGCCCTTCAGATAAACATCTCGTAGACCTTTTCCCATTTTAACGAGCCTCTCTTTCACTCTTGTCGTACAAAACACCTAAGATCGAGGATTTTCTCCTGAAACAAGGAAAAAACTATTCACTATTATTATTTTTACGTGTACTACAGCTACACATATTCCAAACCCTTTTCTGAACTTTTGCAATATGATTACAAAATTTAGGGTTGCAGTTGCCATGGCCTGGGAACTGGTTAACTTTCACAGAGGCGCAAACAGAAAGTTGTTTTTTTTTATTCCTTGTATCTCACCAGGTGAAAAGTGGGTTCCCGTTGGTCTCGGGGAGGAGCCTTATCTAGGTCACGAGAGAGAGAGAGAGAGAGAGAGAGAGAGAGAGAGAGAGAGAGAGAGAGAGAGAGAGAGAGAGATGCAGTTGTGCTGAGGTTTGTATTTGGTACTTAAACATTCCTAAAATTGAGTTTTTAAATTTTTCTGATTTATTGAGCTTTCACTTTTGTATCCTACATAAGTTAAAATTTCTTATCGTATCAAGAAATAATAAAGAGAAGAGTAAAGACCAGTGTTATTTTTTTCCTTATCTGTTGAGGTGTCTTATTTTCTTTTGGAACAAAATTCTTGAAGAATAATTGTGTTATACCCTGTCATTTTATACTGGTTGTCCAAATTTATGCAGTGAGACCGGCCTTTGAATATTTATAATGAACTACTTAATGGTCACTCTTAAGCAATTTAAAACAAATAGTATGCACAACTATATAGTGGATTCATAATGCCTCATTATGTAAGCAATGAGAAGATACAAATTTTTTAATTCACCCCTGATCTAATAGAGTAGATAAGAGGAAGTAAAGCATCATCAATTTATTCATGAGCAATAAACAAGAATTCGATGAAATGGCATTCGCTCACTCCGGTATTAGTGCTCAAGAACTCTTGCTGTTTCCGACTCGTTAAAACTTACATAACTTCAATCGTCTGAATGACTCCAAAAGTTTAACTTGATTTAGGAATGCTGGATTAATTTCGAAGCAAGTTTGACGGAAAGGTGCGTGAGATTTTAATGCATCTAATGCTGTTAAGGCCTTTTCGCTCAGTGATAAGATTTTCTGCGTAATTTTACTCCAAAGGCAGATCTCATTGTTTTCCAGTTTCTTTTACTGTTGCCTTTTGTAAGCATGTCTTTGTTCTGTCTCCCAAAGGGTGCTGTTCTTTCTCTAGCTAGCACACGTGCAAGCAGATCTATGCTTAGATATGAAGAAGAAATGTATTGTTGCACACAGATTTACATTCTATAAGTAAGATTCTCTCCAGCTCTTCGTTGGATGAGTCGGTAGAGTTGTCGGCTAGCACTCTGCTAGGCCCAAGTTCGAGTCTCCGGCCAGCCAATGAAGAATTAGAGGAATGTATTTCTGGTGATAGAAATTCATTTCTCTGTATAATGTGGTTCGGATTCCACAATAAGCTGTAGGTCCCGTTGCTAGGTAACTAATTGGTTCTTAGCCAGGTAAAATAAGTCTAATCCTTCGGGCCAGCCCTAGGAGAGCTGTCAATCAGCTCAGTGATCTGATTAAACTAATGTATATTCTCTCTCTCTCTCTCTCTCTCTCTCTCTCTCTCTCTCTCTCTCTCTCTCTCTCTATATATATATATATATATATATATATATATATATATATATATATATATATATATATATATATATATATATATATATGATCTCTGGAATTGACAACTTTCTAGAACTTAAATAAAGTTTTTATTCCAGTGAAAAGTTTAATTTTCTTTATGTCATTCTTATTATAATAATAGAGTTTTGCTTTTTTTGTTTTTTTGGTTTCAAACAGTGTAATGTAGAGCGAAAAAAAAGTTCTTCGTATGCCCCTGAAAGCACATGCAAAATTAATTCTGGTAAATATCTTAATAATCCAGAAAATACAAAACTGTTTTATGGATATATACATAGACCAACAATTATGTGAATTTTATTTAGGAGATACTAATGAGGAAAGTCTCTTTTATCCTTGTAAATCATATCTGTTATGTGATTGAAGATGAGTTTGTTCCCTGTTGTTTGTCTGGTTTCGTATTCACACAAAGCGAATGCGGAAATGATCGAAAGTATGGAAATTAAAAGTTCTCTGCAGTAAACAAGAAAAAAAAAATAACTAACAAAAATATCTCGAAGAAAGACCTATGCCTTAATTCAAATAGAGATGACGCTCAACTAGCAAGCAACCTATTTATTTTCAAACATTTTTCACTGCCACCGACAACAGATAGTGCAGTTAACAAATGAAGCAGTTGCTGGCATGAAATCTGAAGGATGAAGAATAAACAACTGTGCAAATAATTCGGACGGTTAATAGCTATGAAAAGGTCGAGCAGAATAGTTATATTTACAGTAAGTTACAGGAGGGTATTAATATCTACTAAAAGTTGCCACACGTTAAGTTGGCGGTGATGCCCCGCCCCTTTGTAAGCGAAGGTGGTGATTGGAATACAGCAACTGTTCGTGTGGCTATTCATTTGAGAATTCGAGTTGTTTTTCCTGTAGCAGTCAATTATAGTCTTTAAAGAAAAGAAAAAAGTACGTCAAATTATTAACACCTCTGATTAATTTGAGAATATTATGATTACATTGTAATTCATATAGTCAAAGTCAAGGATTTTACACGTTTTCGAATGCAGTCTAATTCATTTATCTTCAATATCCGGTAGATATATAAAAGATAGGTCAAAATCATATCAATCATTAAAGTCATTTAAATACGGAGATGCTATATAAAATGAACATAGTAGTCTCAGTGTCCAAATAGCATGTTTAGTGCTTAAAAAACATGCGTCTTATGTAGGGGGGCAAAATGATCACTTGAATATCCAGTTACTGAAATTGGAGGGAATTTCAAACGCAGTAGTTAACCGAGCTAACCTAGAATAAAAAGAAACAGCTGTCACCACAGTAACCATTCCTAGATATACATACACTGAAGTATAAAGGAGGAGTGTCTTGACTTCAATAATGGAGGATTTCTTGAAAGACACCAACGTATTGGACGCATAATGAGCCAGACGAGAATCGTCGTAATTGAGGTCTTCAACTATCTCCGTGAGCCCACCCCCTAGGACCAGAACAGCACCAGTAATGAATGGGAGCTTTGGATAATTTTAATAAGGACTGTGTACGCCGGGAGATAATGGCTTTCTACGAAAGAGGTGAAATTCCAACAATCGAGAAATTACTGGAAAAGGTGAAGGAGCCACCTGCGAATTTCCCTGGTGCTTATACGTCCCTTCTCAAGCTTGTTAAGGAAATTGGGTTTCGCTATAAAAAGGTTGAAAGTGGCAGGAAGTTGTTAGTGGAAAGGAACGATATTGTTCTTGCAAGAAATAAATATCTAAGACTTATAGATGAAAACAGAAAATCCGACACCCCAAGGCCAGAAATATACCTGGATGAAACATGGGTCAATCAAAACGAGTGTGTGAACAAATGTTGGACATTACCCGAGGAGAAGATGGGTTCGTGCCTGGAGGAAGGCTAATTTTTCGACCGAAAAATGGTACTAAGGGCGATTACCATGACAGTATGTATCATACATGCTTCCTATCATGTTTTCAAACACAGCTACTGGCAAACATTCCAGCTCGGTCTCCCATTGTCTTAGATGATGCTTCATATTATTCCAAAATATCAAACAAAGCACCTGTCATCAGTTTAGAGAAAGCGGAAATTGTCTCCTGGTTAACCAAACACAATATAACTCCTGACCCTTCTTTTACCAAATGCTAGCTTCTTGATGTGGTAAAGCAGCCAAGTACCTACAGGAGTATGAAACTGACAAAATCGCTCGAGATGCTGGCCATAAGGTGCTTAGACTTCCTGCTTATCATTGCGAATTTAACCCCATAGAATTGATTTGGACACAAATAAAAAAATGAGGTTGAGAAATGCAATTCAAATCAAAATCAGACTTTGACAAATGTTGAATATATATAACTAAACGTGCAATAGACAGAGTAACAGCAGAGGACTGGAGGTCATGTATGCGTCACACAAGAGAAGTGAAGGATATTTATAGAAGAAGTGATATAGCACGTGACCACCTAACTGAAAAATTGAGTATAAACATCACCAGTGACAGTGAGGAGTAAGAAAGCGATGATTGAAGTAATTGTTGTACTTTAATGAAATGTTTACAATACCAATGACGAATGAATTCATTATTTTGAAATATTGTTTGATGTATCAAATGATGAATCAATTTGTTTTCTTTTGCTGGGTCAATTAAATATTTGATGTATCAAGATATATATTTATTTTACCTAAATATGTTTACATATAATTGCAGCAGGTTTCCGATCTAAAAAGATTGTTAGACTAGGTTATAACACACCAAAACTTATAGTTATCTGTAGCAAAATATAAAGATGGCAACACTGACTTAGTCAAGTTGTCTACGATGAGCGAGCTGTCAGAATCAGCTGATCACTGAGTGGCTGTTTATCTGGACATTTCACCTCCCCACTGCCATCATGCATATTTTATGGTGTCCTATGATTCACATAATCATATAGCATATTTATAGGTATGCAATCGACAGTATACGAGTTATCATGAAACATGGCCTTTATTATTTGTCTTTATTCAATTCTTATATAACATAGTGCCCTGAAATAACGAGTAGTTTACATTCGACAATAATTTTGTTTCTTTGGCTTCGATTTCCTGTAATATATATAAATTCTTTTTTCCTACTCCGAATGACATTTTAATTCTATGAAAGATTTTCTGACTCTAGTTCTCCATTAATTAACATTTCACAGGAAATGGAAAGAGGATTATATCATATCAAAATATTTTCTATGAAAATACGGATAAGGACTCGAACTAATGAAGTGGGCGGGCCATCACCGCAAACTTAGCTTAATAAATGTGGTTGTTCCCAGTCAGAGGAACGACGTCATAGATTGTTAATTATCTCATTTCTGCGTCGGATCTTTACGCTTTTTATGTTATTTTATTTGTATTTTATTGAGCACGTACTTTCGCAAAATAATAAAAGGAGGGATTTGGAGTTTAAATTTTTACAAGAAGGTAAGAAAAATGAGATTAGTTTCATGCAGCCAAATAAAAAAAATAGTATTTTTCAACAGTAGTTGTGCAATATAATATCTTTGTTAGTTTGTCAAACTGGCGTCACAACATCTTAGGTCATTAGATAAACAATTGAAAACCTAACAATAAGCTTTCCTAACTATGAATTCTACTATTATATCATATTTTTGTGTTAAAGCGTAATAAGAAGAAAAACAGAAAAATGAGGAAAAATAATGAGTAAACAGGAAAAATAAAATGTGCAAATAATGAAATTGTATATTTGGAGAACATGAACTTATTCATCACGTAGTCTCAAGTTTGCATGAAAATGGTGTTACTCTGAGATCAATTGAAACTGTTATCATGTGCGCAGAGTCGCTTCATAACCTGTTATTAAGTATTTATTTTAATTGACAACAGCCCGAAAATCATACCAAAAATAATAATGAAGAGTTGTGTTGGTTGTGCCACGACAGATGTTTTAACAAGTGCTGCTAGCACTAATGCTGCTGCTGCTGTTAATAATAATAATAATAATAATAATAATAATAATAATAATAATAATAATAATAATAATAATAATAATAATAATAATAATAATAATTTCTAAATGAATAATTGAGATATAAGATTTGTACTTGAACTGCTCTAAGTTTTTTTTGCTGCTTAAGATTTTGGGACGTATAGTTAAGAATGTATGATTCAAAAGTACGACTGGGAATCGAATACTGATATCAAAGAAAAAGAATCAGTAATAAACAACAGCCTATTAAAGACATTATTTGATAAACTCCAAAGCAAATAGTTTAAAATCACGTAAATATTGAAAAAAGATTGAGCAGCATTATTTGTATGAAATACAGCATGATTTTGAAAAATTTCTGTTCTTAAGGCTTTTCAACTGTAAAATCTTTAACTAGGTTCATGGTCTTTTTTATAGATATATATTTTAGTATGAAGAATATAGGTCTAAAAAATGATATTTCACTATGAAAATATGGAAAGAATAAAGATTTGTGGTTCACTGGAATATGTATGTGCATATATTCGTTTAGAACTGTACCGTAGTTTGGTGGTTCTATGGTAATTGTTGCTTGCCAGTTATTATATATAACAGTAACGTTGCTGTACATTTTATGAGATTTTTTATTATACGTATCATAATAGAGAAAAAATTAAATGCAACCATTCTTTTAGAAGTTTAGACTATAAAGGTGTAATGCAATATGAAAAAAACCAACAAGAAAGGTTAAGAATGTTGAATTTACTATCAATTAAAACCAAAACTAATGAAGTTATTTTCCGTGCGCTGTGTATAGACGGGACCGAAAGAGATCGTTAAGCCTCCTCACCAAGTAATTGATATAGAGGAGCTTGTCAAATGGAAGACTCCCATATACAAAACGAATTCGAAAAAACTCAGGCAATCACATCAAGTAACTTCTTTATTTTTTTATTAAATTTAAAGTCTCTCTCTCATTTTACAGAAAAAATCACCGGCTCGAGCCATTCATCTAATATATATTTAAGACCTGTATCTAGAGTGATGTGCATGATTCGGCAGTGAATCAGATTACATAAGCAAGTAATGATAACACGCACAGGGTACATAAATATCAATTAACTCTTATTGTCTTATATCTTAGAGACGAATGAAAAGGCCACTACTAGATTATGTGTAGTCATTTTATTTTATTAGTGGCCTTTAAAAATGGAGTCATTATCGAAACCTGGAACGTAACGAATTTTTGGGAAGAATTTCGTGCATAAACCATGACACCACCAAGAAAGATAAGATTTTCTTTCTTTCAGCCCATAAGCACTAGAGTTGGAATAAACCCATCTTCACATTTCAATGCAATATAATGCATCTGTGTACTGAAACATACAGTTAAATTGGCCATAATTTCCAGTTCATTTAATTTTTCATTGCAGTATCCTCTATGGCTTTCCAGTGAATGTCTTTTAATTCTAATGAAAAAGAGAATTTAGGCTTCCTAGCTGGGTTAAAACCCATGCTGAGACTGGTGTTTTAAACCCATAAACCATCAAGAAATACAAACCCATTTTTCAGTCTGTAAATTTAGTAAATGCTTAGCATTACGTAACCATATGGAACTTTTTTTACCTGAGTCCAGCAAATTTGTATCATATATATATATATATATATATATATATATATATATATATATATATATATATATATATATATATATATATATATATATATATATATTGTTAAGAATAAACATTCCTCCCTTCCTTGTATAGTAATTTCAGCAATCAATTTCGAATTAATCTGTTGTTCCTCTGTCTTTCGAATCGGGCGTCTCAGGGAAAACCGCGCTTTTTGAACCAGTAACCAGCCGTTAGTTAGGCGTCGGTACTCCTCACCTACCCCCCAACATCGCGCGATCCCGAAGAACAATACCAAAACCCCCTTTACCCCCTTTCCCCCCATCATGCGATGGGGGAGACATGTAGGGATTGGGAAGGGCAGAAGGGCATTTAGGGCTGTGGAACAGGTAGTTTTTGATTCTATAGGCATATAATGATAAGTGTGCTTTTCCCATACCCTCCTTGCTGGCCTTTTGACATGCTTGCAGGTACAGCTGGGCCCCCCCGTCCCCCGCCCAACGCCGAATGTGACCTGCTTTTCAAAGGCAGGGCAGAGACTTTTTTCTGACCTCCTATGCACCGGACGTGAGATACTTCTCTGCTCCGCTGGTGTGGCGATCGCCGACGGACAGCCAATCCGATTGTAGGCGCCTATAACAATCATAAAAGGTTCGTACGTTTGCGAGTAGTCAAATTGCCAGCCCTGTCCCTTGTACTTAACTCCTTAATTTCCATTTCTTTTAAACTTTTAACCTCTTCCTCCACGAAACAATCTTCCCTTTGTCAAAATCTTGCCTGTATCCCCTGCCTTGCCATTTACGTACTTTGAGTTCGAGTAAAGATCCCGATATAACAATCATTTATCCCTCCACCAGTGCAATCTAAGGGCTATTTAAGTTATTTAAGTTAAGTTGTAACAGCGTTAGTTAACTTTGGGCGCGTATAGTTACGTGTTCATTGTTAACGCACACGCGGCTCCGATTCTCAGATCATATTTACGTGCTTTCATCAAAAGCGCCTTCTAGGCTATGTTATGTGTAGTATTTAAGAACGTGTCTCCAGTAATCTTCTGTAGGGAGATTCCATTTCCCTTAGTTTGAGCAGGGCTAACGCAAAATGTCTCTTTCAGGAGGAGACACATGGTGCGATCAATTCCATGCTTCCATGCCTCGCCTGCCACCCCATTAATTCCTGGTCGTAGTTAGGAGAAGCTTCCGTTGTGGCCAACTGTCCTATGAAGTATTCCTCCATCCTAGAACACCATCATTTGCATTACTTCTTCACGTAATCAGGGCAGACTGAAAGAGATTATTATCATTGAACTGATTATTGTAGATTGGCCCCATTTTTTATCCACTTGCTTCTTGCCAATTCATGTCATTATTGTTACTGTGCCCTATTCTGAATCTGCCCCTCAGTGATTATGTTGTATGGTGTCAAAATGTTGATTTGCTAATGTTGATTTGCTAAGTTTCTATAAATAAATCACTGTAAATTGACAAAGGAATTCTAAATTCCAATATGGCGACCTTCCACCTTAAATTATAACTCCAGGAAAATTCTGAGGTAAGTCTTCAATTAAATCCCCTTTTGTTTACAAACTGGGCTCCCTTGGTTTCGTGGCAGCATCAATTATAATTTTGTGTGTATATTTGTATCAAACCACTCCAGTGTTGGTAACAATATATATATATATATATATATATATATATATATATATATATATATATATATATATATATATATATATATATATATTATATATATATTATATATCATTACAGTCAACACACGTAATCAGTCATTACTGAATGACTGAAATTTCAGTCATCACGTGTAATGCACTTAGGGGCATTTGATCCCCCAGGAGCTAGTACTAAACACGGCAAAATACATTTGACCCCCAGGGACTAGCTCTAAACCCGGCTAAACAGTGTAGGTGACTCACTGTTTCGCCGTGCTTAGTACTAGCTCCTTGGGGATCAAATGTCCCCTAAGTGCATTACTCGTGATGAGTTAAATTTCAGTCATTACGCGTAATGACTGATTACGCATGGTGACTGTAACATATGTTTATATATATATATATATATATATATATATATATATATATATATATATATATATATATATATATATATATATATATATATATATACATATATTGTCAAAAATTGCCATTTCTTCCCCTTGAATAAAATTTCTTAGTTTTTTGAATACTTATTTTGATGTATTTCCCAGTTTCTATGAAAATACGTTGCTATGATTATTTTTGCTCCACAGAAGAAGTTTTTATTATATTACCTATAGCAATGAGTTGGTATAAATTAGTATATTGATATTCAAAGTAATAAACCACCCATTTTGCAAATTTTGTCCATCTATATAAAATTAGATGACGTATCATTACAGTGTTGTCAAACTTCTTCCTGTGGAGAATATATATGTTATTTTCTTATTGTAAGGGCACATGCCAGTGATTTAAGCTTGCCTTCTGGACGAAACCCCCTTTTTTTTGTATGTTGGATTACGATTAAAGCACTTAATGTTTGTTTTTAAATTGATGTTTTGTTACGTAAACCTGTAATTTTGTAGATGTGACAACTGTGTTATGCAATATACTCTTCCCGAGTTTTCTTCTAGGGTGTAAAGGTGAAGCTCTGTCTGTTTAGCAGCTAATTCCAGGAAGGCAAGTAAAAAAAGAAGTTCTTGTAGAATCCAGCCCCATCACCTCGTGAATTGTCGTCGCCATTCAGTAACTTCTTCATAAGAATATACTGAAATCCCTTTTTGGCCATTTATGTTTTCCTCTATCGAAGTAACGTAACGTTTTGTTAATTTTTGCAGTAATGTGTTAATGTTTTTCTTGCTTCTAAACGTAACTTTGATGATTGCTGTGTTCTTTAAATATTAATTATATGTGTTAAACTTTTAAATGCGTATTTGTGAACCCGTGTGGCATCACCCAAAAGAATTGGTGCAGGAAATATAGTTGATTGTTTCTTAACTGCACTTTTGTTGGATAAAAATGCTGTTTCTTGACTTCATGGTATATTTAAGTAAGTTAGTAAACTCCTCAGCACTGTAACTTGGTCTCATTCAAAGCTAGTGCAGGAGGGCTTAAGGTTGAATGAAACTGTACCGAATGTGACCTAAAATTTTAAAGTTTCACACACACACACACACACACACACACACACACACACACACACACATATATATATATATATATATATATATATATATATATATATATATATATATATATATATATATATATATATATATATATATATATATATATGTGTGTGTGTGTGTGTGTGTGTGTGTGTGTGTGTGTGTGTGTGTGTGTGTGTGTGTGTGTGTGTGTGTGTGTGTGTATGTGTGTGTGTGCGTGTTTGTGTGTTTTTCGGGCAGAGTTTCTCTCTTCCACAAATGTTGTTGTAGACAATCGCCTTTGTGGCATCGATTTCTTTGATGCACATTTTTTCATATTTCCTTACTTCTTTTTTTCAATAATTCTTCAAAGTTCTGGATAAGTATACAGATTCGTGGTGTGTTTTCCATTTATTGCTACGGTCCGTTTCGCCTAATCTAGGGCTTTTTCAAGCAAGAACTAATACATACAGGCGTCCTCCGGTCTATTTGTATCGGCAGGATTGGATTCGGGTTGTGGGGGGGAGTTGACATATTTCTTGGTTAAAGTTTTGTTTTACAATTTATAATGAGGTGGTTAGTTGTTTACATAATATTTACATAATATGTTATTACATGTTAGACTATATTACAGTAGTGGTTCTACATTCTATTTCTACATCTTATATCTATAATAAAATTATTGATTTCTTCATGTGTGGTGTTCTGGCGTGGCTCCACTCTGCGTTGTCGGCCTTGACCTTGGATCCCTCTTCTCGGTCGAGCAGACAGTAGAGAACAGTCACCTTCTGTTTGTGTATTTAAACGTGGTTTGCGTGTGGCTATAAAAACTGCTTCTGTTATTATTATGTGCGGATATGAGTTGCATCTGTATTCTATTTTAATGTTGTTTACCAAGTCTTGTAATGATGTTTCTTGTCGTGTTTGTCTGTGTAGTGTTGGAAAATGGCTCCTGTGTTTCTGTGGTAAGTAATCTTCGTCTGAGAGTCATAGATGTTCTGCCAATGTAATTATCTCTGGAAAGACTGCAGTCCTCCTCGGGGCAAATGAATTCATAAGCCACATTGGTAGTCAACTCCTTAGGTGTGGTTGCTCATGTGCTATTTTGCATTAAATGTGATGCAAGTAGATTTAATTTACAGTACAGCCATATGTTTATGTCAGTACAGGGGGCTCGTGGCTTGACAATGCCCGTCTCAGGCCCACTTCCTCAGCCTTGCAGGAAACCTGCCTACCTCCAGGGAAGCAGCCTCTGAGAAGGATCTTCCCCAGTCAAGGGTGCCTTCAAGGGAAGGCATCCTTAGCATTCTTTTTAATAATCATCTTAATGATGTTGCTGTTGCTGTTATAGTCATTGTTAAAATTAGTTTGGTAGTATATTGTTATCTGTTGTTCTGTCTTCTTCGTTGTGTTGGTCTGTGGTGTTGTCTTGCTTGTAGTATCGGTAAAAAAAATTGCGTATTTCTGATTATATCATGTTGTCTTCAAATCAGTTGTTTGTGAGTAGCTGTTGTATTCTGTGTAGTTCCAGGTGTGTGTCTTCCACTTGGTGGAATGTGTGAAGGCCCGTCATAGACACGAATGGATTACTGAGCATTTATAGGCCTCTGGGCATTCACCTCTCCTGTCCGGGCAGCGCCCAATGTTAGTAGCCTTTGTGTATACCTATGTGTTATATTTGTTTGTTTCGTTATTTACTAGTACATCTAAAAATGGAAGTTTTTGGTCTATGCTGTGTTGTATGATGAAGTTTAGTACAGATTTTTCTGTGAAGACATCTTTTAAAGTCTGAATTTCTTGTCTGTTGTTTGTTGCAATGAAAATGTCATCGATGTATCTGGCATAAATTTCTGGTCTCTCATGATTATTAAAAACAGTGTCCTCTAAATTAGCCATGCATGTGGTTAAGGATTATGTGAGTGTGCCTGTAGACAACACTGCAGGGGAGAGGAACAGTGGTTATGCCACAGTGCAGACAAGAAGATAGATAGATCCACAGCAGGCTAACTCCTATCTGTAATTGAGAATACATACGGTTACTTTGCTGCAAGTGAAAACGCGCTGGTAGGGAATTGAGGAATTGCACAGAAGGTGCCAGGGCAACTCGATTTCCGGCAACACTTATAATGCACTTACGTTACACACTTACTTTGAACCCAAGATAAAGGTCTCACTGTGGTAAATTGCACCATGAAAGGAAAAAAGGATGTAAGAGAGAGTAACAGGGACGTGACTGACATAAGAACCTTGACTCTGGTACATTACCTTCGTCAGGAGACAGATTCCTCATCTTTGCGGGCACCAGTGATGGAAGATAGTGTTAAGGGGATTCACTATAAAAGTAATTCAGGCTGTGGACAGTCACGTAGGACAGCAAGGGGCAGTTCGAGGAAGCAAAAGGGAGGACTGAAGTGTACTGGATAAGTTTCTAACGTCTTCCAAAATCAGTGCGTCCTTGTGATACCCTTATATAGCATCAGGAGATTATGATCCTGCTCCTTGTAGATGGCATTGTATGGCGGCGGGACCGCCTTTTTAAAAAGGGTCATGCACAGGTGTTTACGATGGCACCGGTCACACGGTTCAGTTGCTAAGCGCGGGAGCCACTTTCTCTTTGATTTTCCTTAAATTATACCAGTAGGGGCTGGTGGACGTAGTAAAGGTAGTCAGAGGGTGCAATCCCTCTGGCAGGAGCATCTGCGAATATCTACGGTAATGGCATTGTGCCATGTTGGCACTCATATGGATAGAGGTGCCAAAGTTCTTCATAAGATAAAAGTGAGGCACTGTGCCAGATTGGCACTAGTACCAGGGGAGCTCAGCGACTCTCTTTAGCCTACCTGGAGTTGTCTATGCCTGTGGTTTTTCTTCCGTGGACTTCTTGTAGGTTGGTTCTTTTTCTTGGTAGGGGGAGCTGGTGGAACAGAGCCCAAGGAGGACATTGACGTGCCACCTGCTTCAGCTTCTTTGACAGCCGAAACAGGGGTATTCGTTACAAGCTCAACAACAAGCAGTTGCAGTTCCTTGAGTTCATCTGCCAGTTGATATATGGCAGAATCCTTACTCATACACATGTCTGTGGAGGACTGGGAAAGAGAGAAGGTCATGGTGGATGTGAGAGGATCACAGGACACAATGACCAGCTCAGGCATGGGTTACACTGTGGTCAGAGGAATCCGTCTCTCTTACCAGCACTGGTAGCATCCAAGTCAGGAGAAGAGATGGGATCCTGACTGGGATCTCTTGAATGGAGATCTGGGGTGTGTGCTGGCACTGGCACTAAGGTAGGATCAGGCGTGGGTATTGTATTTGGAGTTGGCTCGCCATTCGGGACGGACGGAGCTGGGCACTGATCAGTGCACCCAAGAGGTACTGGCAGAGATGGTGAATCAATTTTGGGATCTCCAGAATAGAGATTTATGAGGCGCTTTGCACTGGCAATAAGGCAGGACCTGGCACAGGAAGGAGATTTTAAATTTACTCGGAGCTTGGCACTGCTCAGGGTGCCAAGGTGGCACTGTAAGTGGATTTAAGGCAGGATTGTGAGGCTTATTCATGCCTGATGAATTGTTTGAGGGGTTTGAACACCCTGGATTGTCGTAATTTAGAGGGGGACTGGAAGTCTTGTCCCAGGAGGAGATCATAACCTCCGGGAAGGTAAGTAACTACTGTAAGAGTGCAGATTTTAGATCAGTGGGATCTTGTGACCCTCAATTTGACCGGCACTCAGTCTGACTTTGACCTGAGTGACCTAGGTATGTTCGAGATGAACGACGTTAACTGTTCCGTGAAACTGAGGATTGTGCTAAAAGGTGATAATTTAAGTGGTTCCAAAGCACTCAGAGCTACGTTATGCTCATATTGAATGGATTCAGTCTGTCTGTAAAGACTCAGGGTTGTTTATGATGAACGGATACAGTATGTCTGAAAAAACTCAAGGTTGTTTGTGATGAACAGATTTGGGAAGTCACGTAAGGACTTTGGATTGTTCGAAATGTACAGAGTTAAGAAGTCTTGTAAGGACTTGGAGTGCTGGAAATGAAAGGATAAGAGGTCTTGTATGGACTTGGAATGTTTGAAATGAGCAGATAAGAAGTCTCATAAGGGCTTAGATTGCTTGAAATGAACGGAGAAGAAGTCTCGTAAGGATGTGGGTTGTTAGAAATGAATGGACCAGAAGTCTCGTAAGGACATTGATTTAGCACAATGTTTAACGCAAGCCTTCAATAATGATATGCTGAGAGACGTTCGAGCTTACTGGAGCAGCTAAATAATAATGCTTACTTAGATTTGAATACTGCTTAGAATGGGTTCAAATGCTTAAAATTACCATGCATGAGGCAAGGCTAGGCTGCCAAAAGGATATTTCACGTACTTAAGGGAAATATTCTACGTTACTCTATGAGACCAGGTTTTTAGCAAAGCTATTCAGCTGATAGTTGCAATTGCAAGGGGCTTGCAAGGGGTTGGGGGGGGGGCAGTCTGCAAGAAGATCTGAGCACAAAAGTCCCCACTGATATGGTTCTACACTGAAGGCTACATTAACTTACCTTGGGAAGGTGAAATCTGAATTTCATAACAGGTTCAGGCAAAATCATATGCAAAGATTTTGGCTGAGGGCCTTCTTCAAGGGGCAAAGTTATCAGGTTAAACATTTAGGTTTCGCTTTATTGATTATATTTACATTAGAAAGCACACATATCAGAAGAATGGAAACCTAAATAGAGACAGGTAAACAGAGTCCTGCTGTATAATAAGATTAACAAACAACTGGATAGTTCTCTGAAGAAACTCAAAAGGGGCCCACTTCAAAGGACACCACAGGGGAGATGAACAGTGGTTATGTCACTGTGCACACAAGATGATAGATAGATCCACAGCAGGCAAACTCCTATCTGTAATCTAGAATACATACTGTTACTTTGCTGCAAGTGAAAACACACTGGTAGGGAATTGAGGAATTACACAGAAGGTGCCAGGGCAACTCGATTTCCAACAACACTGGATAATGTGCTTATGTCACACACTTAATTTGAACACAAGATAAAGGTATCACTGTGGTATGTTGCACCATGAAAGGAAAATAAGGATGTAAGAAAGAGTAACAGGGACATGGCTGATATAAGAACCTTGACTCTGGTACATTACCTTCGTTGGGAGATGGATTCCTCATCTTCAGGGGCACCAACATTGAAAGGTAGTGTAAAGGGGGTTCACTACCAAAGTAACTGAGGCTCTGGACAGCCACGTGGGACAGCAAGGGCTACTCCGGGGGAGCAAAAGGGAGTACTGAAGTTTCCTGGATATGTTTCCAATGGCTTCTAAGACTGTTGTGTCCGTGTGATGCCCTTTTATAGCATCGAGAGATTAAGATCCTGCTCCTTGTAGATGGCGTTGTATGGTGGCGGGACGTGGGATGTGAGGTCATCTGGCCCAGGTGTTCAAGATGGCCTTGGTCACATGGGTCAGTTGCTAAGTGCTGGAGCCGCTTTCTCTTTTGACTTTCATCCTCTGCCGGCTTTGCCTCCCTCAGGCAGGGTTAGCTTTTCTGAAGGAACAGCACCTGAAATCAAGGGCTTTGGGCAGTCACTTGGACAAGGAAAAGAGATTAAGAGCTTATCCAAAAGGGGTAGTGGTGAGAGGAGTCAAATAGGGGCGAAGTTTAGCCACAGTTTTCCTTTATAGTTGTAATTAATATAATGAACCCTTATTTCAAAGAAAGTAAAATGTTCTTATATTGTATTTTGCTTGAATTCTTGGAGGGTGAGATGGCTTGTGAGAGAAGTTTACCTCATTACAGTATGTATATATATATATATATATATATATATATATATATATATATATATATATATATATATATATATATATATATATATATATATATATATATATATATATATAAAATGAATCACGTACAAAAGTGATAATAATCATATATATATATATATATATATATATATATATATATATATATATATATATATATATATATATATATCACACAAATGAATCATATATAAAAGTGATAATAATCATATATATATATATATATATATATATATATATATATATATATATATATATATATATATATATATATATATATATATATATATATATATATGTGTGTGTGTGTGTGTGTGTGTGTGTGTGTGTGTATTTTAGGTTTCCCGATATCCTTACAATTTGGAGTCTTTTATCACCTCAATACTTGAATCTAGATAAGTAAATGAAGAAGCTATGTCCTTCTGCAATGGAATTTGCACCCTCACATTATACCAAGAATGAGGTGCTAATTAGACTACTATGCTACAAAGAGGCTTATAAATCTGCTTTAGATCATACATACATATTTATGTCAAATTCAGATATATTTTACATTTCACTGTAGTTACTTAGTGTTTTGATGGTATTGCTTTTTAGACGAAAATATTTATCAAGTATACTACATATGATCAACTAGCGTATGTGCATTTTTAAGACCCCAGGAGGAACTTTTTTTTTTTTTTTTGGTAGAAGGGAAAAGCAATGTCAGTTTTTTTTTCTATATCCTCTTCACCAATTCACTCTGCATCTTTAGCGACAGGATGAGAGGGCATTTGCTTCCTTAGTGTTTCAGTAATCTAATTTATGCACTCTGATCAGCTATTTTCGTCTGTTATCTTATACCACTTCAACACGTTTAGTTGACAAGAAAATTTGATTTAATCTTCAAGCATCCTTTTTAACCAATGATTGTTTTTATATTAAGAAATATAATTGTTCAATGGAGGATTGAATATATGCAGGAATCCTTAGAACATATAACATGCATGAATAAATTTCCATTCCACGATACATGCAAGTCGTCATAATTGTGTTACCTGTGTGCAGTTGAATTTTGTCTCTTAGGTGCAATTGAATTTTATTTTTAAGAATCTCTAAATAAAATATCACAGAGAGGCATCGTTCCCTGTTCAAGATTAGATCTGTTTCTAGTACAGACGATAGCTTTATTTTATTTTGCAGTTTTCAAAAACGAGTACCCAGATGTTTCATAAAAAAATAAAATCAGTTCTTTAAATTTGGAATTGGAATAAATCCTTATTCCTTATATACTTCATTCCTACTCCAAAAATGCATGACGTGGTGCAGTACTTTTATGATTTTGAAAATGTTCAATACTAGTTTTGTGCAAGTTGGCTAATAGTTCTTGAAAACATAGTTACAGTGTGTATAAAGTGACACACATAACAGTGGATCATGCTGTGAACCATCAGCACCCCAGCTCTTGGAGTTTTTTTTATTATGTGATTTATTTATTTATTGTGTACAAAATAATATAGGTAAAATCGATACAGTTGTGATAATGGTTGTTGGTACTGTTATTAATCCCCAAAGGAAAGTAAACTGTGCCCCTTCCCACTCACTGATTTCCCGTCTGTGTTTGTGTTTAGTGTTGCCTGAAAGTTGCATTGCATTTTATTTGTTAAATTACTAAATAATTTAATTTTAATTTTTTTGTCCTTGAAAGAGAGATCTCCCATCCCCATTTCCTGACCTGGCATGTGAGAAAAAAATTTTAACTAAAAGTAATTTCATTTTATATATTTGAATGGCTCCAAGAATAACTCGGTTTTGTGTTCCAAATATTGGTCTAGGCTCATACTGCGCAGATTGACGAGGGATATAGATATATTGTATTTTTTTCCTGGAACATTCATATTAACATTTTCTGATATTTTGAACAGTAAGTCTCTCTCTCTCTCTCTCTCTCTCTCTCTCTCTCTCTCTCTCTCTCTCTCTCTCTCTCTCTCACTCATTGTAGTCTATCAAGTACGGACATCATAATTGCCTCATATTTCTTGCACTTGGATCCAAAGGCCTTGTAGTGACAAGAGTATCCAAAAAGCGCGAAGAATTCGAGAAGAGGGCATCGTGGCTATTACAATTACACACGCACACACACACGTATATATATATATATATATATATATATATATATATATATATATATATATATATATATATATATATATATATATATATATATATATATATATATATATATATATAATACACACACATATATATATATATATATATATATATATATATATATATATATATATATATATATATATATATATATATATATATATATATATATATATATAACACTATAAAGATAACGTATAGTTTAAACTTCAGGTGAGGAAGAACTGTCTGGGTTCCTGGATAAAACAAGGCTAGACGAAGGATTACTGACATACTTTAATTTCTCTTTCAGTTCGCCTTGGAACATTTTGTGGAGAATGGTGTCAATGTTGTATAGACCTGGGGTTGAAATAATATTATTTTTATGTGTAGTTTGTATTAATGCAGATTCAAGACGATATCTGGACAAAACATGTTTACATTAAGTAATTACTCTGGTACTGGACCAATCAGTTCTGTGTGATTTTTCACTTACTTAGCTGCAAAAAAGAGCTCTTTTTGGTCCCTTAGCATCATAATTACTAGTTTCAAAAGCGCATTGTGCAGAAATCTTGAATCTTCATTAACACAACTAACAAATTTTATATATATATATATATATATATATATATATATATATATATATATATATATATATATATATATATATATATATATATATATGTGTGTGTGTGTGTGTGTGTGTGTGTGTATGTATATATATATATATATATATATATATATATATATATATATATATATATATATATATATATATATATATATATATATATATATAGACACATACATCATACATACATGTATGCATTTTTTGTGTTTATGACTTTTGCACGTGAACGTAAAATATCAAAAAGATAAACTGCTTAAGACACATGTTTCGTTCCTCACATTACTAAAGCGACTTTTGTCTCTGGGAAAAGATTTTGGGAATTCCATTTGAATCTTTTTTTTTCTTGCATTTCACCAAGAAGGTCTTTAATTAACTTCAGAAAGCGTTGCGGTAGAAACTTCTCTTTCGCGTGATTGCAGTGTGTGTGCCTGTTTGAGCTTGCGTGCTTCAGTCCTCTTTACATGTAAATAAATGGTGGGAGAGCGAGAGGAAGTTTGTTCAAGTTTCTGTGTCTGAGAAATTCTGCCGCTGTTTCCTTGTTTTCTCTTTTATTCATACGTTAAATGGAAAGATTTATCAGGATCTGATTAATAGCTGACTTCTGAGTCTGTGCATTATCTTTTACATTGTCATATTTTACGTTATAATTGAAATAGGTTTTGATAATTCTTTATTTATAAAAGAAGTGTTTTAACAATATTTTTTGTTATTAAATTATTTTTTCTTAGGATGTTTCGCTGACAAAAGAATCGACCAAGTACCTTAGGTTCTCCTTGTTATATCATCAATTTTTATTCTTGTATGAAAGCTACTTTTCTTCTGTAGACCTCTGTGAACGAGATTCTTATTGTCTTTGGAATCCTTGACCTTTGATTTACTTGTTGCTTGTATAGTCGATTGCTAGTCTTTTAACACAGTCAGAAATGAGAAAGGGCGAGGTATGGAAGAATCTACAAATACAGATAAAGTGAAAATAGAACTATGTGAGGGTCTGTAAAAATTTTTGTTTTTTCTGTCTCTAATTAAGAGAAAAAAATTGGTCTTCGTATTCCCGATTGTAAAAGAGGTTGACTAGATTTTTTGCGTATCTCTTAATTTTTTTCAATATTGTAATTTCGTTGCTGCTCTTGAATCTTGGTTGATTTAAGCATGGTGTCACTGCTTTCATCTTGCTGACACCTTTCCATGAAAAGGTCTGTTCTCTTGTTTGAAATGCTTTTCACCTTTCCGGTAATATTCCTGTCGCAGTTGCGTGCGAACGACAAAGAATACATTGATTGAATTAGGAATTAAGACTGTGAAATATAAAACTTTACGAGATTTAATTATCAAAATATTCAGTTTTCACAGTGATGGATAGATGTCAATCTAGAATATTTCGAGTATCGAAGAGAACAGTTAATTTATGGATATATATATATATATATATATATATATATATATATATATATATATATATATATATATATATATATATATATATATATATATATATATATATATATACGCATGTATGTATGTGTTTAGGATATGTATTATCAGTGATAGTTATTCAAGTTATATTTTATGATAGACTTTCATAAACGCACTTTATAAATACACAGAAGCTGTCCTGTATTAACTGCAAATTTGTGTTCCTACTTTCCTTTGAACCCACAATTTAAAATATACACATTTTTTCCTTGAGTCGATTCTTTTTTATATGAATTATATATTTTAACTTTTCTTCCCGTGCTGCCAGTTCTGGAGATGGCTGGTGTGAGTTTTGGGCACATTTTCAATAATGACACTAATCAGGTAACACAGATAAAATTGACGACTACTTCAATACAAGTAAGAGGTACTGACTGGACACTGCTGAATTAGGTAGACCCAGAGTCTGGGGATGCTATTGCCATGTAAATGGTTGTGAGCCCCATGGAGGGAGGAAATGTCCCCTAAATGGCAGAGAGTCTCTGGTTCTGGAGAATAGTGGAAACTGCATATGCCATGTCAGTGTACTGAAGGCTGCTACCCCAATGGTAGTAGGCTGTACCATGACACCGCTGGCCTAGGAAGCACCATTTGTTTGAGATACAGATAG
Organism: Macrobrachium rosenbergii; assembly: GCF_040412425.1. NCBI lineage: Eukaryota > Metazoa > Arthropoda > Malacostraca > Decapoda > Palaemonidae > Macrobrachium > Macrobrachium rosenbergii. Next base: position 5,354,728 of record NC_089742.1, on the reverse strand, counting down.
AATGTACCCCAGTGCAGAAGCGTTCATAGTGATAGGTTGTGGGCTTTTTGTCAAGGGGAAATTCCCCCAAATTGTAGACTTAATGATTATATTACTAGCAGTTTTCGATCACATTTCAACTTAGAGTCTTGAACAATCCAAAATGGTGGACCACTTAACATGCAAAATTTCTAAATTCCAAATTCCAACGTTCTCAGTAAATTGGCAAAACCAGAAGTGACTGTTTTTTCGATTCATCTTCAATTGCCTTCCCATGCAACGGTTCTTAATAAAAAAAAAAAAAAGTTATATTATAACAAGTAAGCTGTGCCTTAGACGAAGTATGCCGAATTCTGCATTGTATAATAATAATAATAATAATAATAATAATAATAATAATAATAATAATAATAATAATAATAATAATAATATCCTTTATTTCAGCTCAGGCCATATGCGTGGAATATACAAATACAATAAACACAATCTAGTTACATAAGATAACAAGATAAAAATAGTAATGGGCAGTATCCAAACAGTTGCCGAAGAGGTAAAAAAATAGAATTCATAATAATGGTAATGACAGTAATTATAAAGAGAATAATAGTAAAAAAATATTAAAAATTATAACAAATAACAATACAGAATAGAGATGATTAATTTCCAGCTAGGGACCTTAGGTGGTTACAGAACTCAGGGTCCAGAAGGCTAAATACGAAGATTGAAAATTGCAAAACTCTACAATGATATTATTCACAGTAATAATGAAAAAGAAAAATACCAATAATAACAAGAAACGTTGAAGTATAATAATAATAATAATAATAATAATAATAATAATAATAATAATAATAATAATAATAATAATAATAATAATAATAATAATAATAATAATGACATTTTCTGGAGATGAGACTTCATAATTGCAAAAATAGAGAATAGATCATTTAAGGAACAGACGCCTCATTATCCCATGTTTCCCACAATTTAGATCTTCTTCTTGCCTCACTGCTTAGGATGCTTTGTATGAGCTGGTGTTTCTCAGTCGGGTGATCAGACTGGACATTGTTTGCCTCATAATGATTTTCAAATTATCTAGGCGGTTTTCTATGAACATTTGCGTGGCGGAGTGATAGCGAGGAGTTTGTGAGGCGTCTCAGAATGTTATTGAGAACAGTGATACGTCTCATGGTCTCTCGGCTATAGTTCGTCCAAAGGGAACACCCATATATACTGTAGGAGTACGAGCGGAAGAGCAACAGTTTCGTGTCTCGGTGACAGAAGGCAAACCGCCATGCAGTCATGTTGCCAGTTGCACTTAGTTTACGACGCCTCTGTTCTATGTCTGCCGTATCTTTTAGGTCGTCCGTGATAATGTGGCCCAAATACGGAAATTCGTGCACGAATTGCAGACGATGATTTCCGAGGGAAATTTGCGGTTTTGCAATATGCTTCAGCGATCTCGGGAGCAGCGACATACACTGGGTCTTGGTTCCGTTGCATAGGATATCAAATACCTCTGCATATTGGCGGCAGATGTCGATGAGTCGCTGGAGACCTTGCACTGATGGGGAAATCAGAACCATATCGTCGGCTTAACAGAGGTTGTTTATTGTTGTTTCGTTTATAGTGCATCCGATTGGGAGTGAGTTCAGTTTGACATTTAGGGCATTTGTGTACGTGTTAAACAGGTATGAAGAGAGAATGCCCCCTTGCCGGAGCCCGTTTATGGGGCCGAAGGTGTACGACAATACGTTACCCCATTTGACACAGAATTGCTGTGTGGAGAACCAACAACATAAAATGCCAATCAGATATAGAGGTGTGCCTCGTTTGTGCAGCTTCAGGAAGAGCTTCAGGTAGTTTACTCTGTCAAATGCTTTTCTCACATCTACAAAACAAAGGAAAACAGGAGAGGCTGATGATAGGTAATAGTCAGCAATTCTTTCAGGATGTAGATGCAGGTGTCGGTTGAGTGGTTTGCTTTAAAGCCGAAATGATTGTCAGAAGTGTGTAGAAAGGTGGGTAGTCTCACTAGAAGAACGGACTCAAGTATCTTCGACGCAATTTTGGTAATTGCAATCGGGCGATAATTGCCAGGGTCGGCTGCATCCTTGAGCTTGTTTTTGTTGATGGCATTAGATGAACTAAAAGTAGGGTGAATTATGCATGCATTGAATAGAAAAAGTTAAGTGTACCTTAGTTTAACCAGACCTCTGAGCTGATTAACAACTCTCCTAGGGCTGGCCCGGAGGATTAGACTTATTTTAGCAGCTAGCAAAATGTGAATTATCGGATGACAGAATTTGAAAGCTTTAGCAGGTAGACCATCGTAGCCGGTGATTTATTATTAGGTAGGTTGTTTATGGCATCGCTGATGTTACCTGGCGTTGTGCGATCAGCGATATGAAACTGAATGTTATCAGTAAGGAGGTTATCTACATCCCTTTGGGAGTTTTGATCGTTTATGCAATTCAGGATAGTGCTGAAGTGATCGCCCGACATTCTTGTGATAGCCTCATCACCGACGGCTTCTCCTACTCTCTGTGATAGCTTTTTAGTTTTGGGATTTAGGGACTGAATTTCTTTCCAAAGACGAGGTTAATCGGCAGATTCTAAATTTTTAGACATTGCATCAGCTCTTAGTTGCTTTTCATTCAGTCTGCAGTGCTTAAGGGCAAGTTTGAACTGCGCTCTTGTTTGCCTCATTGGCAGTGCAAAGTGTCCTTCCCTCGGGCTACCATTTTGCCTCTACAGCAACAACATTTCTCATGATTGTGAATATAAATCTTTAACCTCGTCATTCCATCTAGGTATGTTACGAGAGTTGCCTTGACGAGATCTAAAGGTATCTGCCGGAGGCAAGCATAGCGGAAATTATATTCAAATAGAATTCTTCCAGATCTCTCCTGTGATGGTCATTTCTACATTTTGGGTTAGTGCACAGTAAGGCGTCTGCCGGTTGAACTATTGACCGCAGCCTAGTTTCCGTGGTTTCCCTAAAGGATCTGTTGGTTTTTGAAATCCCAGTTAACAGCAGGTGGGTGATCACTTAGGGGGTTCACGGTTGGTAGGGATGGGTACTGAATGACACCCATAAGGGGATGTGATGATAGCCCGACGCAAGACAGTAGCGAATGTTGAAGGTCACAATAAAATCATGAAGTTGTGGGAAAGTGATGCAGTGGTCCAGCCAGGAGGTTGTATTTGTGTCCGTTCTATTTTGTATATAGGTATAGGAGAAGTGTTTAGGAATTATGACCTTTGACGTAGTTGTATTATCATGATGGAATTTTATTAACAAGGTTTTTTTTAGCCTCTTACGTATGCGTTTTATTCTCGAACAAATAAATACATAAATTTTTTAATCAGTGAATGATAGATAGATAGGTTGATGGGTCGCTACCTTGCTGGCTAGCTAGCTAGCTAGCTAGCTAGCTAGATAGATAGATAGATAGATAGATAGATAGATAGATAGATAGATAGGTCATTCTAGTGACTGGTTTGAATCCAGACTAATAATCGCCGTACACTTCCTGGTTATTATATTCAAGGAATGAGGTAGTTCAAATTTAATCTGACATAATTGTCCATTGGAAACTATAGATCATTTTGTTTTAGATACGTCCCCCTTTATCTTAGTTATTGTTTTTCCGTTCTGGATGTTGCTTATTATCCGTTCCCCTTCTTCTTACCTATCTTATCCTGTTATGACCTAATTCCCCCTTGTCTATTAGCGTACTCATATTTACTTTCCCCTCTCCAAGTACCTCAAGCAATAATTTCCCCTTGCTTGGCATTTTTTATTTATGTCTGTTTTAGGGTACAGCATTATACGAACGTATTGCATTCTAATTTATGGTATAGAATGTTCATTAGGTTTCATTATTTTGTAACTGAACAGTATAACAAAGAGATTATTTTCCTGCGATGCACGTATACCTTATAGAAAAAGGATCGCCTTGAAATTCATCCCAGCTACTTACCGTTCGTCGTCGTAAAGCAGTTTAAATATAAGAGTATGTGTAAAAGAAAAGTATTCCATTTTGGATTTTTTTAATATAAAACAAATACAAATAAGAGATGTGTTACGGATATACAGCGTTTTTCAAAAGTTCTTACTTTAATGCTGATTGTGCTAGTTCTCTTGGAAAGCAGTATTTGATAACAGACTTATGATGTAAGTATGATCGCTATACTTAGATGCCAGTCGAAAGACAGAAAGATACACGCACACACACATTACACACACACACACACACACACACACACACACACACACACACACACATATATATATATATATATATATATATATATATATATATATATATATATATATATATATATATATATATATATATATATAATGGCATGTGCATCTGTATGTTTTAAGTGTAACAGAGTTAGCCCACTAAAGGGTAAACCCCATGTTTACATCTACTGTCGACTTGGCCAGGCTCTCCCGCTCACATCAACAACCTCTTTATAAGAGGGCACAATGCATATTAGTTTGCCTGGGATTTAACAATCCTAGAGTGTATTATAATCACAAGCAGGCTTTGTCAAGCAAGAACTAAGGCACAATAGCATCCTCCATTCTATTTATATCTCCAAGAGGACGGTAGTTTTGGTTGGGGGTGGGGGGTTATTACTTTGAGCTACAATGTTTAGTTTACTAGGGGGCTGGTTAATTATTTACATTATTTTTACATAATATGTTATTACATAGAGTGACTACGTTATTGCATTAGTTTGAGATTCTGCTTCTAGTTCTTGTACTGTTAATAAAATTATTAATGTCTTTGTCTATCCTGTTTTGGGGGGGGAGGCTTCTTTTGCCAGTGACCTTGACCCTGTCTCCCTTAGGCAGTGGGAGGAAAGGGCCCTATCGCCTTCCATCTGGAAGTTTAGGGTGGGATTGTTTGCTGTTATACACAGCTTCTGTTATTGTCATGTCCCGCTATATATTGCATTTGTATTATATTCTGGTGTTGTCTATCAGTTCTTGTCATGTTTGTCTGTGTAGCGGTGAAAGATGGCTCCTGTCTGTGTAGTGATGAAAGATGGCTCCTGTCTGTGTAGTGGTGAAAGATGGCTCCTGTCTGTGTAGTGGTGAAAGATGGCTCCCGTGTTTCTGTGTGCTATTAACTGTCGTCTAAGTGTAGTTCATGTCCTACCGACGTAGCTTTCACTGAAATGTCTGCATTCCTCCTCGCGGCACATAAATTCATAAACCACATTGGTAGTCATTTCCTTCAGCGTGGGTCCACAGGTGTTGTTTTTCATTACAAAGGCTGCTTATGCGTTGGGCTTGCAATATACTCGTATGTTTATGTTGGTGTAGGGGGCTCTTAATAATTTTCCTGATGTTGCTATTGTTGTTGTATTCGTTGTTAAAATTAATTGGCTAATATATTGTTATCTGTTGTCCTGTATCCTTGTTTTGTTGGTAGAAGTGGTAAAAAACTTTCATATTCCTGATTGTATAATTTTGTCTTCAAATCTGTTGTTTGTGATCAGCTGTTGTATTCTGTCCAGCTCCGTGTGTGTCGTTTTCCACGTGGTGCAGTGGGTGTAGGCCCGACGTACATATTGTCGGACTATTAACCGTTTATATGCCTCGGGGCACTTATCTCTCCCATTAAGGCAACCCGACGTCAGTTGCCTTTATGTATAACTCCGTGTCATATTTTCTTGTCCCTGTGTTTACTAATACGTCTAAGAATGGTACTTTTTGGTATACGCTGTGCTCTATAGTTAAATTCAGCGCGGATTTTTTTTATAACGATGTCTTTCAATGTCTGTGCATCGTGTGTTGTTTATTGCGATGAAATATTCGTCAATCGTATCTTTCATAGAATTCAGGTTTTTAATGGTTACTGTATACAGTGTCCTCTAAATTGGCCATGTTCGTGTTCGCCATAAGAACGCCGGGGGGGGGGTGGGGGACCCATACTACACCATCTACTTGGCAGAATAATTCTCCTTTGTGGGAGTAAAATGGTGTTTCTTTTGTGCATGCTTCAAGCTTGCTCCTCATTGCAACAAGAGAAGAGGGATAGATGGGAGACCATATGCACCCTCACAGATGAACAACAACAACAGCAAATCACGAGCGCCATTAGGAGAGAGGTAAGATTACATGAGGCAACATTAGATACTAGATACTCTAAGGAACTACACAACTTATGTCGTGGAAGAGAAGAGTAAGGAATGAACGGCATAAAGAAGGTCACGTCAGTCTGACTGAAGTAGTGCTTACTGACGACCAAAAGTAACTCCTGAACTACAGACCGAACTGTCATTACATCGGAAGAACATACAAGCAAGAAAAACGAATAAAAATACAAAAACTGTTAGACAACTTGCAAGATCAACAAGGAAGATGGGTGCATTGAATAGCTGCTGGGAGAGGCTAACAAGAAAAGAGGACGCAACCAGAATAGAATATTTACAATGGGTTTAAAGCAAGCTGCCAAGGAGCTTAAAATCATTAAAGACATTATTACATCAAAGGTGACAAAACAGCAATGTATGTGGTGATGTACAATCAAGAATACAAAGAGAAAATTAACATTTTAAATGACACAACGAAATTCATTAAAATCAACAAAGACCCTAAGACCAGTGCAAGAAGAAAATGTCATGACTGTGAAAGGAGGCCAACAAACAGTGCCATAAAAAATTTTCCTGAACATCATCGGAGATTTCAGCCCTGGATATTGTTATGGCACAGTTAAAACTCGTAAAAACAGTAACCCACTCACATAGATCATATCCCAGTTCACATCACCCACCTACAAAAGAGCCAAGACTCTGAACGACATAACCACCCCATACATACAGATGAAATACACACTTAAGAACAACAACGTAATTCATAGACATCTTGAAAGCTGAAAACCTAACCAAAGATATTACATTCATGGAAATCAAAAGCTTGATTACTAAATTGCCAGTCGATACCACCATAAACATTATTCACAAACAACTCCACCACAGATCCAAGAAAAGACCATAAGGAGCATGCTCGAAGCATGTGCAAAAGAAGCCCCATTTTACTCCCACAAAGGAGAATTATTCTGCTAAGTAGATGGTGAAGTATGGGTTCACCCCCAGGCATTCTTATGGCGAACACTTACATGGTCAATTCAGAGGACACTGTATTCTGTACCATGAAAAACCTGAAATCTATGCAAGATATATTGACGACATTTTCATCGCAATAATCAATGAACAAGATGCGCAGACTATGAAAGACATCTTTTTAAAAAAATCCATGCTAAATTGCACTATAGAGCACGGCATATACCAAAAACTACCATTCTTAGGCATATTAGTAAACACGGTGACAAGAAAATATGACATACGGGTATACATAAAGGCAGCTAACATCAGGTTGCCATAATGGGAGAGATAAGTGCCCCGAGGCATATAAACAGTTAGCAGTCCGACCATATGTACGTCAGGCCTTCACCCACTGTACCATGTGGAAAGTGACATACTAGGAGCTGGACAGAATCCAGCAGCTGATCACAAGCAATGGATTTGAAGACAAAATTATATAATCAGGCATATAAAAGTTTTTTACCACTTCTACAAACAAAATAAGGAGAAAGGACAACAGATAACAATATACTACCAGACTCATTTTAAAAACGAATACAAAAATAACAACAACATTATCAAGAAAATTATTAAGAGCCCCCTACACCAACATAAATATACAGGTATATTTCAAGCCCAACCCATAGGCATCCTGTGTAATGAAAAATAACACCTGTGGACCCGTGATGAAGGAGGTGACTACCAATTTGATATATGAAGTTATTTGCCCTGAGGAGGAATGCAGACCTTCCAGTGAAAGCTACATTGGTAGGACATCAACTACACTTAGACGGCAATTAATGGTTCACAGAAACACGGGAGCCACCTTTTAACACTACACAGACAGCCATGATAACAAACCATCGTTACAAGAACTGATAGACAATACCAGAATAAAATACAAATGCAATACATACTGTGACATGACAATAGCAGAAACTGTGTGTATAACAGCAAACAAGCACACCCTAAACATCCAGATGAAAGGAAATAGGGCCATTCCCTCTCACTGCCCCAGGTACAGGAGACAGAGTCGAGGTCACTGCCAAAACAAGCCCAATCCAGAATTTTCTAATATTAAAAATCATTTAAATGTATGTAATACCAGTATCAATTAATCTGACTTCCCTGTTTTGGGCCAAACAAGTCATCCACACAAACTGCTCGTTTTACAATCGTTATTTATTAAGCAGTTAGTGCCCAAGTTGAACTCACACACCTCCTCTATACAGCTGTATCTGGCTTGAGCCTGTTTTCTTTGCCGCTTTCCTTTCCTGTTCAAATCATTCAGTCTTCAACTTTTAGTCTAGCAGGTGCTTTTCCTAAATTGTATTGTTTTAATGTATATTTATTAGCATCTTGAGACTCTTGAAGTCGTTAGTTTTATTCCATGTATTTTAATTTGCGTTTTTTCTCTTTTAGCCTTGATGATGTAACTATATGTTACAAAATGCGTTGGCAAATAAATATCACATATAGATGACCAACGGTCTCTTGTCACCCTGCGTTGATATATATATATATATATATATATATATATATATATATATATATATATATATATATATATATATATATATATATATATATATATATATATATATATAAACATACATGTGTGTGTGATATTTTGAATTATCGATGACTTCCGGTGTAGAAAAAAAAAAAAAAATAAGCTGTATCACGCGCCATCATATAGGATTCACATGTAGCAAGTCGAACCCTCCAGTTCTCACTGTTCAATTCATCTCTGTCTTGCATGCACTCTGTGTTGCCTGGACATAAACTTCCTTCCTTGCTAATGCTTCTTTAACACCTATCAAGCCATTTTCTAGTCTTCCTCTCTTTGTGCCTCCTAACATTTCTAAGTTGTACATCCTTCCATCAGCCTGTTGTCAACCATTCTTTCATCACGACCATATTATATCAAAAACTCAGGTCTATCCTTTCAATCACGTTAATCTCTATACCACTTCTATGAATTAAAAGATTTCTCACACATAAGACACTTAAACGTTAGCTAAATAGTTCATCTTTGCAGCAAGCTTTTTCCTACACACACACATACAGTATGTATATATATATATATATATATATATATATATATATATATATATATATATATATATATATATATATATATATATATATATATATATATATATATATATGCTTATGTGTCACTAAATAGCACGTGACATATATTCAGCCAAGGCCACAGGAAAAATAAAAGCAGTACCAAAACGCTTTCATGTTATTTTAACACATTTTAGAGGTACTCCTTTTTTCTTTTCCTCTGGCCTTGGCAGAATATATATATATATATATATATATATATATATATATATATATATATATATATATATATATATATATATATATATATATATATATATATATATATATATATATATATATATATATATATATATATATATATATATATATATATATACATACATATATATACACACACTCTCACAAGCATATAAGGATATAAACAGACCGTTATAGATATGTGTATGTGTTCACGATTGCGTTTGCGCATAGCCTACGCTCATGACATATGAAAAATACTGTGCAGATGACTATTCGATAGAAATTTTTTACGTAAACTCTATTTTGCGACCACCACTTTGTCATGAAGTAATGCAATAAATCATTTATAGGTATATTAATCAAATAAATGTTATTGATGATAGTAGGAAGCCCAACCACCTTCTGGTTGATAAGTTGAATATGGGAATATAATATGTCGGTTTAAACTAATGCATCTGAAGCAGCAGAACGTCAAGAATCCGACCAATATTTCCATCTCTTCCGCTTTTTCCATGTGAACTCTTAAGCAAAGAAATACATCTGTTTCATCTTTCCAAGGCAAAGTTTATCACAATGCAGTCAACAGCAGAGTAATGAAGAAGAAAAGTCTAAAGAAAGGAAACCTAAACTTTGTCTTTCTAGAAAATTTACATAATAATATATCGATTTAATTTCTGCTAATCCTCCACGAATTCGTAGTTCCTGTTGGTTTTTATATTTATCAAATTGTCTCCTCTTGTTGCCGAGTTGACAGTTATGGATTTTAGCGTCTAATCTACTATTTAATAACGAATAATGGACGGCGGTGTAATCGACAAGAAGTCTCTTAAAAACAAATAAAAAACTTATAATTACAGTAATCATTACTTTAGAAATATCTCATTGAAGGCGTAATTTCTTTTGGTGTTTTAGGTACATTAATGCAGTTTCAGGGGAAAAGTAGTACGCGTCTTATTGTACGAATTCATACTAACTCGGCTTAACTTAAAATAAAATTTCATCATGTGGGATAATACACAACATATTAAACAGATATACATTTATTCTTTTATAACCTATGTCAATACACTTTGAGTTACCTGCCTCTCAGATGACAAGGCCATTAAGATATATTCTGAACAAAATTATGTTTCCCTGATTTTTTTTACGTGAGTGAAAGGAACCCATAAATACACAACTTACTCAACAGAAAGATATATATGAAGAGTTTTGAAGAAGTTCATACCCTGAAGTGGTCCATCACTAGACCCAACATTTAGTTTAACACATGGCGGTTATGGAATGTGAAAGATATTCATTTTTAAAGGATATTGAAACTGAAAATCAGGGGTCTCAGATATGCTTTAATGGGGAGAGAGAGAGAGAGAGAGAGAGAGAGAGAGAGAGAGAGAGAGAGAGAGAGAGAGAGAGAGAGAGAGAGATAAAAGCTATTTACTATATGAATTAATATTTAAAAGGCAGTTTTATGTGATTCATATTGCATCGTATTTACTTCTGTTTTTATTATAATTTAAAAGATTCCTCATTGGTTATTAGAATATTTAATACTTGAATAGTTTATTTATATTTATATTCCTAAATGTGCTGTTTGTATTCCTTTCGTTTTATTTTGAAAAGACTTGCGAATACTTTGAAACGTTGCAGCAAGAAAAATACGTGGGTATGCGTTATGCACACAAGTTCATCTCCATGTGGAATTGTCTCAAGAGACCTGTATTTCAACCGTTATTATAATTATTTTAGCTGTTGTTCTTATTGCATCTTTTATTGTTGATAATGTTAACTTTGTTGTTAATGTTCTTGGCGCTTTTGTTGTGGTTACTTTCTCATTGCCTAATTAATTCTGATCATATTACTGTTACCCATGGACAGTGAAGATAAAACCTTGACATTACATTAGCAGGTCAGTTGGTCGTTTGTCATGCATCGATGTATATATATACTATATATACAGTATATATATATATATATATATATATATATATATATATATATATATATATATATATATATATATATATATATATATATATATATATATATATATATATATATATATACCTACAGGTATACACGCACACACACACATATATATATACATATATATAATCATGAAGCTACAAATGTCGCTTAATATCAAATCCATGCTGCCTCAGGGAATATCCCGATGAATTTATCACCGAAGGGAATTATAAGTGATAAATGGACGGGCACTGCCGAGTCTCGATCCCACGACACAGATACGCATCCAGCAACTCCAGTCGACGTTACCACTGAGCTATCAAAAGAGTTATAAGTTAATGCTGAGTCTGGTGCACTTATTTACCTGTCGAGTAGGGAAATTGTACTTAGCTTCGCCATTAACCCACCTCCACCATGACAGTTATTTCGTGCGTTTGGAACATGCAGCTCTTTTATAACATTTTTTATCACACCCTGATTTATATACAGTCATGAAGCTACAAATGTCGCTTAATATCAAATCCACGCTGTCTCGGGAATATCCCGGATGGGGAATTATCACCGAAGGGGAATTTATAAGTGATAAATGGACGGGCACTGCTGAGTCTCGATCCCACGACACAGATACACATCCAGCAACTCCAGTCGACGTTACCACTGAGCTATCAAAAGAGTTATAAGTTAATGCTGAGTCTGGTGCACTTATTTACTTGTCGAGAGTAGGGAAATTGTACTTAGCTTCGGCATTAACCCACCTCCACCATGACAGTTCTTTCGTACGTTTGGAACATGCAGCTCTTTTTATAACATTTTTTATCACACCCTGATTTATATACAGTCATGAAGCTACAAATGTCGCTTAATATCAAATCCACGCTGTCTCGGGAATATCCCGGATGGGGAATTATCACCGAAGGGGAATTTATAAGTGATAAATGGACGGGCACTGCCGAGTCTCGATCCTGCGACACAGATACGCATCCAGCAACTCCTGTCGACGTCACCACTGAGCTATCAAGAGAGGTATAATATATAATATATATAATATATATATATATATATATATATATATATATATATATATATATATATATATATATATATATATATATATATATATACATATACATATATATATATATATATATATATATATATATATATATATATATATATATATATATATATATATATATATATATATATATATATATATATATATATATATATATATATATACCCTATTATGGAAGTACAGATAGGGTCATAACCCCCTTTCACGTGTTTTAAAATCAATGTCATAATCAAATTTTATCTCAAAGATACCACGGTAGCGATGGCCACCTGCGCACTGGGTCAGCACATTCTCTCTCTCTCTCTCTCTCTCTCTCTCTCTCTCTCTCTCTCTCTCTCTCTCTCTCTCTCTCATTATCCAAGTCACTAACTGAATCAAGGAAGAACAGCAAAAAAATGTCTACAAAAATATAGTTTATTCAGTAGTCTAACATGGTAAACAGATTAGAATCAAAATAAGAATGAAATGGGAATATCTGCATCCCAGAATTGTTAATCCAATTATCCAGGTAAAAAAAAATTATAACATAGTGCTGTTAACGTCCACCAGTTGAGTCTTTACAACAAAAGATTCAAATAAGTCTAACACGACCGTAGTAATGATAAGTCACATTCCCCTCCATTTATACTGACCACTATTAAATACATCTGTGGAAACAAAGCGAAAAACACAATTTTAAAATAGGCGCATAGAAAAATAAATGTCGGATGTTTTCCCATGTTACCAACCCCAAAAGAAATACACAAAATTTAACAATATTAGAATAAAGAATCAATAAAAATCAAAGAGACATAGCAGATAAAAAATAAATAGGAAAAAAGATATTCAGCATGGTAAACGGTACAAAGAATCAGTACATGTTAAACAAAGATATTAAAATCCATTCAGGTTTTTGAAAATAAAGTTTCCACTCACCTCACAGGCAATCACAGAGTCTTCCAGGAAAGCGGATCTGAGCACAAAGTGATCTAATCCTGAAAATGTCTAACCTGTACTCAAATTGAATTACTCACACCTTCTATGGCACGCCCATGAAAACGAACGAACTCACGCTCTACCAGAACTTGATGACTTCCGACAACATAGCCAATGCATCACCCAGGGCACGATGTCCCCTTGTCTCCGTGAGAAGCCAGACTGACGCCAGGCCTTCATCACCACCAATATCCAAAGAATACCATGTCTGTTCACTTGAGTCAAAAAAACGTCCCGTGGTGCGCATGACGTCAGGCGGGAGAAGTCAGTCATACACGCAATGCAAGCTGCCAAACACTTGGTGAATCAGTCATTGAAAGAAAAATCAATGGGAAACATGACGACAGTGATGAGAATCCGATACAATGCTGCATAATTGCTCTGTGTTTGGTTGTTTTTCCGTAAGGAATAAAGAAAACAACATTAGATTCTTTAGGTTTCCCCAAAATGAGGAAGACAAGAGGAAGTCGGTTTACCTGTGCAAGAAGGAAGGCCCAATAAATGCTAAGGAAGCTCGAGTGCGCAGTCTACATTTTGAGCCAAGTACTTTCAAAAGAATGCTAGAGTGTGAACTCCTTAACCTCCCAGTCCCATTAAGTATGAGACAGTTGGTGGACGGAGCTCTTCCAACATTAAAACTACCAGGTAAAAAGGGTAAGTTCCATTATTTTATAGTTCCTATGATGTGCAAGATAAAACTTACATAGGCCTAAACTCAACTATAACAGTGTTAAAACTTGCAACTAATAGTAATTATAATAGACCTACTATACGTTTGTTGAGGAAATCCCACTTGTCTCTTTTGCCTTTTATCAGAATAAGCTAATTTTATGTCTTTACTGCAATAGATTGTTTTGTGTAATCATGAGCTGGGTATCTTATTCATAAATGAACTGCCTTCAAGAAACGTAGCTTTTCTCTATAAAAATTAAGCGTGATGGCTGAAAAAATTAATTCTAGATCAACACTCAAGTGAGTTTTGGTGTCTGTGAGTGAATATATATGTATATATATATATATATATATATATATATATATATATATATATATATATATATATATGTGTGTGTGTGTGTCTGTGTGTGTGTGTGTGTGTGTGTGTGTGTGTGTGTTAGATATATAGTGAAATTTGAGAAAATCTTGAGTATGACGAGGTTCGTGACTAAAAGGAGAATTTTTTTTTACTAAAAGGAGAGAGGGACTCTTTCCCAGCTAAACATATCAATATTATCCATGTAGTACCAGTGCTATTCTATGAATATATATATATATATATATATATATATATATATATATATATATATATATATATATATATATATATATATATATATATACCATTTTTGAGAGGCTGTATGGGGTGCTGCTGTACAGAATTTGCCAATGATACCTCATACTCACAGTTGCCTAACAGGCTATGTTGCTTGAATATTATGTATATATATATATATATATATATATATATATATATATATATATATATATATATAATATATATATATATATATATATATATATATATATATATATATATATATATATATATATATATATATATATATATATATATATATATATATATATATATATATATATATATATATATATATATATATATATATATATATATATATATATATATATATATATATATATATATATATATATATATATATATATATATATATATATATATGCATTTTATATATATATAGGCCTATGTATACGTATATATTTTATATCAAAATGAATATACATACATTATATTGTACATATTTTCACTCATACCTATCAAAACTCACTTGAGAGCTACAATCTAGACTTAATTTTTTCAGGTGTTACACTTTCATGCACTATCAACACCCACGCTTCTCTCTCTCTCTAACTGATTGCTGTGACACACGCATACCACACTAACATTCATTCTTTTTCATACATTGACAACACACGCAGCTGTGTGCCCACACTAACAGACACTCTCGTTCTCTTTGAGCATGCCTGTGATATTTTATACTTGAAGAGATTTTTCTTTTTTGTACATAATGCATGTGATATTTTATATTTGAGGAGATTTTTCTTTTTTGTACTTGATTTATGTGATACTTTATATTTGAAGATATTTTTCTTGTTGGTACATAATGCATGTGATATTTTATATATGACGAGATTTTTCTTTTTTGTATCGACGTCAGCACTGAATATAAAATTTAATCTGACAAATGTCAGTTGCATCTTTTTCCTCCTTGCCTTCTTCCTTAAGATGATGATAATTAAAGACTTTGGGTAATATCGAAGACAAATTAAATGTGATCTTATTATAAGTAATTACCCCGTCAAAACGTAAACATTAAAGAAAACGGAGCTTCCTCTCCCATGTGACGTCATGAAGTCTGCGCGTGGGTTGACATGTATTCTTTGGATATTGCATCAGCACGAGCTCGCTGAATACGCAGGCAATGTTAAAATTTACCTTTCCCCAAAATAACTCACAGAAAACTGATTAGCTAAAAAAAAAAATATAACATATTCATCTTAAATGCTTTTCAGTAGCTCGGCCACCAATTTTGCCGCCCTCGGCACGAGAGAAGTTACGAGTTCTGTTCCCACAATTCATGCATCAGCTGAAGAGCAACACATGGAGCTGGCTTCTCTTTGGCTGAAGTGTTTATTTGCACATAGTTTCTTTGAGCTTTTGACCCCCAACACTACACACAGCATGACAACTAAGACCGACATCAACAAGAAAATCGATGAGAGAATGTAGTACTCTGAAACAAAGAGGAAGTCATCTTCCGGCAGTGGGGGAAGTGGCGGGATTCGTGGTTATGTCCCCCCAGGAGAATGCATAGTTATAATGTCATGTTCCCCATGAAGGTGATGCATGAAGATACGAGTGCTGGAGTTGTACACCATCCTGCTGAGCACTTGGAATTTCGGCATGGCGATCCGACAAGCAGCATCGAAGATACGAGATCCTTTCAGCCAGTAGGTATCTGATGTATTATGACATTGGGTGGAGATTTGGCAGCTTGCACAAAACGCTGCTGTGAGAGTCTACATTGAGACCACTTGAACTCCAGCGGGAATGTTGTAAAGTCACAGTTTGAAGGTGTCTGATTATGAAAAGTGACAGTTCACATCCTAACAAGTCGACATTCCTAAGAGCAAAAATCCTACTGTCACAAATGTATCTGTCGTGAACTAAAGTACACCCTGACTTATAATTAATAGCAGACGACTGATACTGATCACCCAAAACATACATAGTCTCTATTCCATCCCATGTCACCATCGAACCATCAAAACTACTAGGAAAAGGCTGGATAATAAAACTCACACGTTTTCATATCACTAACAGGAACCTCCACAAGTAACCCTCTATCAGACAAGCGTACTTTCAAAATCCCATAATAACGATACAAATTCTCTCCAGTGAAAATAATTTGTGAACCATACAGATATGCTGCATTTTTCAAAGTAGATTCCAGAGCCACAAATGGTAAAATATCCCTAAAAATACGCCCCTTAGAAGCAGCTACAACTGCCTGAAACTGAGTTTTAATCACCATTAAGGAAGGTAATTTGACAAGAGGAAGAAGCAATCGAAACATCTAAGTCTCCCCGAACACCATCAACAGTAACCAGTAACCCATTCAAAGATGTCCTCAATTTCTCAAACCCCTCACGTAATTTATTATTACTGTCTCGTAATGCTGTCAAGGAATTACCCTGTATAGCTAATTCCGCCGCCACTTGTTCAACTCTCACTACGCTTGCAACTGACACACTAGCTAATGTCTGTATAGTAACAAAAAATCACCTTTACTAAAAAAAAGAATATATTATATAACCATAAAACTACTGCAGCAACTAACACCTCAAAATATCAAAAAACCAAAAACAGATCTACGAAATGTAATCTCATAAAGTCACAAAATCATAAGTCACCAAAACCGTATATAAGACCATATTGCCCCATATGAAAGAACACACCATAGCACCCTTTTTGCTTTGGCATAGGCAGTCACCCCAAAGGCTACGAGCAAACAGAACTTCATCATCCAAAATAACAAGGAAAAACACCTGTAAATAACCAGGCCCCAAAACCAAACAACAAAAATACGACCACAACCCAAATCACAGTACTCTACGGTATCATTGCGCCTCATTTAACATATATGACCTTAGCATTGCCAAATTCCAAGTAATTACGCCGAACCGCCGCACTTGCGCCGAAGGCAAAAAGAACAACAAAAGAGAAAAAAATCAGACAACCAAACTCCATAAAACTCTACGGACAAGCGTCCTCCCATGTTCAAAACCCCCAAATTATGTTTCTGGGAAACCCGCAAACAAAAATAAAAAGAGAATAAAAGTACATAAGCAAAAGAAGGGAGAAAAAACAATGAACCCATCAATCCCCCCTTAAGCTGTCCTCTTAATCTTAGATATATGTGTCAACCTGGACAATCCCGCTTTTTCATCTCGAACAGGAAACCTATTTCCTTACTTTATTTCCACAGCCCAAAATGGGCCCTCAAGCTTAGGCCCCAATTTATAATTCAACTGATTCCTGACATTCATCTTCACAAAAACCCTGCCACCAACAGCAACTTTAACATTATCTAGCTTTGAATTGCTCCTATCAGCCATTTCCTGTGTCTTCAGCTCAAGATTCCTAGCAAGACGCGCATATCTCCTTAGCAGTAGAGGCCAATGATCTAACTGTACCATCACAACGAGACAGGATATACAACAACTCGAACGTGCCTCGCACTGGATAACCAAAGACTGCCTCAGCGTGAGACATCACAAGAGTATCGCTAACCATAATATTAATGCTATTCAAAACCTGTGTGATATACCGATCTCAATTCACATTTTTACCCCTTACAGTGATTCTGAGAGCATCAATTACCTTTCTCTTGGCCTGCTCACATATCCTATCGGCTTCTGGTCTATATAGAATAATAGTTACTTTCCGAATTCCCATAACCTCCGCAAGACACACTAACGTCTTATTCACAAATTCTCTCTTATTATCTGTAATAAGTATCTCAGGAACCCCATAACAGCAAGTAAACCCCTCGAAAAACGCAACTGCCACCTCCTCTGCTGTCTTATGCTTCAGAGGGAAAATCTCTTCAAACCTAGTTAATTCATCCACTATAACCAACAAATATCTGTGCCCATAATTAGACTCACAGAAATTGAAAGTAGCCCAATTTACATATTTTAATTTTTTCCTAAGTAACCCTCATAAACCCTTTCAACTGGCTTGCATGCATTGCAAACGAGACCCATCTGAATCATAAAAACTTCTACTAAGGGCATCAGCTACAACATTAAGTCTACCTTCTATATACCTAAGCTTGGCTTCAAAATCCCTAATTGTTAAAAACCACCTAGCTCTCTTAGGAGAAAGATCCAACAACGGCTTATAATCTGTAAGAACCTCCACTTTGTTTCCCAACAACAACACCTTATACGAAGCAAACCAAAAAAAGGCACTACCACAAACACCTCTTTGTCTGTCATGTACAAAGACATCTCATTATTCCCTCGTGTCTTAAACTTCTTACTGTAGAATGCACAAGGATGCAATTTACCCTCAAATTTCTGCATAAGGCAAGCTCCTATGCCCTTGTGACTGGCACCTGTCACCACCGTGACAGGTTGCTCGAAATCTGGAAACTTCAGCACCGGGAGACTCATTAAAACCTCTTTAATTTTCTGAAAAGCCAACTGTTGCCTCTCTCCCCACAAAAATTGCACATCATCCCTCAACATGTCTGCCAACGGAGATGACAAGGTGGAAAAACCTTTCACAAACCTCCAGAAAAATCTTGCCAAGCCCAAGAAAGAACGAATCTGCTTCTTATTTTTAGGAGTAGAAAAATCCAAGATTGCCAGAACCTTGTCCCCATTTACCGCGACACCTTCTTTAGAAATAACATGACCCAAATATACTATCAGCCTCAACAAATCACACTTGGCTAATTTAATTTTCAAACCTGCTAACCTAAGCCTCCTAAGAACTTCCCGAAGGACCTCTAAATGTTCTTCTACAGAATCAGTGGAAACCGAGATATCATCCGTATAGAGGTAAATAGACTTCCCTAATAATTCATGCAAACTGTATTTACTAATCTCATAAAAGTCATGGGGCTGCCCAATTAACCAAACAGCATCCACGTAAATTCATAATATCCCTTTGTCAAAGAAAAAGCTGTACAGTATACTTGCGACTCTCCTCACTAAGAGGAACCTACAAAAACCCCTGCATCAGATCAGTTAAAGAGTAAACATATTTACCCCCGATTTCCACAAACAAATCCGGCAAACATGCCACAGGATAGCGGTCCGGGATCGACTTATCGTTCAACTAACAAAAATCCACACACACACACACATGTACTAAGCCATCCTTCTTATTAACCTCTTGCTCTACCTGTTCCCTAATCTTAAAGGGAATCCTATATGAAGGGACAAAAACAGGCATAGTCTCATCCTCTAAATGAACCTTTGTTTTCTAACACATTAGTTAACCCCAACTTATCCCCTTTAAGTGCGACAGTATCTGCAAACTCAGCCAAAACATCTTATCATTTCTAATGCTCTTTATAATCAGCATTAGCAAAATGATCCCTAAAAACCTGTTTCCTATCCTGTAATTCTGCCTCTGAAAATTCATTGTTGTCCCCTAAAATAGCAACCGAATTATTGTCATCAACCCAAACTTCAAAATCTGCCACATATGTATCCTGATATCTCAAAACTGAATAGTCACAGTTTAGTAATTCTACCCAAGTAACCCAAGTATTGGACACATTGCTAATAGAAACTGTACTCACTATCCCCTAGAGCTTCTTGCTACCCTCACTCACACACACCTGTCTGGGCATTTTCACATCTTTCACTCAGACTTTCACCAGAGCAACCATACCTGTACCCGAAAGCACTTCTTTAGATAAAATACCCTTATAACACTTCTCCCCCTCAGAAACATATTCAGTATCAATTTGTAAACCGTTATCCGTACCTGAGCACTTATCATGGTCCCCTTTAATCTCATGAATTTCCTTGTACGGGACAAAAACCACAGGCACCCCAGCAGTTATGCCGCCTACCCCCGGTTGAACCAAGATTTTGTTTCGCCGGCATGCTGGATGACCCAATAACAAATTATTCCCCAAAGCAGCCCCTCGTAAAAACAAAAATGACTTTATAAAAACTTTACTTCCCAAGGACACAAAAATTTTACTTCCCAAGGACAAACAAATGCCTGTGCAACTGAAAACACTCAACCTATTTGTTGAACATCACATACTGTCTCTTTAATAGGCCTCAAACAGCGATTGAAAAATAACGACCGATATAAATTATAATTCATCAGATTAACAGATGCACCAGTATCAATAAATGCTGAGACATCGACACCATGCACAGACCCTTTCACAATTGTCTTCGGTTCTAAGGGCTCAGCCAGAAGTCCTATATCACAAGAAACACCCATCACCTTTTCCCCTTCTGTTATTTGGCCCTCCAAAAATTCTGCCGGTCCCTAGAAACCCTCAAAAAACCACCTCGAGGAGTTCTTCTATTAGAAATGCCTGAACCCTGAGGTGCACTCTTAAATTCATCCCGATTAAGAACTGGACAAAACCTCCAACTGTGCTCTGAAGACTTGCAGACACCACAATATCTCACCTTGCAGAACTTTTTGGTGTGACCTGCCTATTACAGTTAAAGCAACAGACCCTCGACATTGAACCCATAGAACCCTTACTATGCTTTGTCTTGGCACACAACGTCGTAGAAGGGAAACTAGAATCACCCAGTGGCAGGTGCATTGGAATAGCTCCAGAAGCCTTTGGCATACCATTTATGAAAGTGCTATCCACAGCAGGACATTTCAACAGTTGTTTGCGAACCTGTGAGAAAAACAAGGCTTCATCAGACCCCTTTTCTATCCTTTCATCAAAACTATCTGGTATGGCATCAGGAACATCACTAAGCATCCATGTGAATTGAGAAATTCCTCTAAGTCATCCACAGAAATTTTGTTACCCTTTACCCAACTGGATGCTCTTAATTTCTTAAAAAAATCTCTCGCAGCATCAAAGCATCTGGTACTAAACCTAACCAAAGAATCCTGGCAATTGTGAATCTTAAAGAGCGACCTAAGGTCTCGAACTGCATTTCTGGCCTCAGCCATCCCATATGCTGTCCTCAGAAACTTCTTTAGATCATCCCATGTCTTATAATTTCCAAACTGATGACTGCGACAACATTGTCCCATGTCCCCTTTATCTTAACTGAGTAATCCTTTTGGTTCATTCAAAGCCTCTACCCCACCCGTAATTTTCTTGGCAACCAGGTAATTTGACACACCCTCGATAAAAATTTCTAGAGGTACTGGAAAACCCCCATCAGCCAACCCCTGAAATAGCTGAACCCCAGAGGCAACTGATGTAAACTTGTGACAGAGAGTTACTTTATCCCTATCTGTGGCACCCTCCGCCATATTGTCAGGATTAATAAAACTCCAAGTCCCAAGAACATGCC
>NC_089742.1:5317740-5327740 GCF_040412425.1 Macrobrachium rosenbergii | reverse complement strand
ACCCAGCCGACAGGCAAATGAATAGCAGATTATTTCCGATTAAATGATATAATCAAATCTAAGGAAGGAGGACCTATTTGACAGGTTGCCCTAAAAGACACCCTTTCGGTGTGAGGGTCTTAGCTAATTCCTCCCAACTGGCAGCCCGTGACCCTACAGGTGGATTGTGGCTCTGCATATCTAAAGGAACCTACCTAACTGCTAAGAGGGTTCTGAATTGGCTGGCAGGCCTAATTTACCTAAGGGTATGGATCTGACTGCTAACTGGCTATGATGACAGGGAGAAATCTCGCCTGAACAAATGCACACTGTAAACACCTAACCTAACTAAACCTGACCCACAACTCTGGCACTGAACGAGCTGGCACTAACGAATGGCACGCTAGTTATGATCGGCACTTTTACGATTAACATGCAACAAATTGAAACATGACTAACCTGAAGGGTAATTCACAATGTACGATTAAGTAATGTATCAGTTTGAGTCTAGAGGGGTTGGAAGGAGGTTAGTTGGAAAAACAATACAAATAAGTGGTTAATGGTTAATGCTAAAGGCTCAGAGGTCACACAGGCTCGTATCTCTAAAAGGTGCCAGGATCAGCTCTGAGATGGTTTCACTGTGCCAACTGGGCAAGTGCCAAATAGAATCATGGCTCTGATTTAGCTAATAAAGATTTCTTCTTCCCTTCTTCTTCTTCAGGGCCTCCAGGGTCTGGCTAGGCCATTCTGGGGGCGATGAGGATACTGACTCTGAAGAACGGCCAGGAATGCCGTCAGGAGCAGGATCAGGGGCAGCCTTGAGGGCTATGGGCTGGCCTCCTACTTCGGCTGCTGCGACAACCGTCGTGGGAAGGGAACCAGCGTCTGCGTTCTGGCCAGACAGCTCCTGGTCGACCAGAAAAGAGGTAATGTTTAGGCCTGCTAGAGGGTCATCCTCAGCAGGTGGAAGAGTGTGGGAAGAAGAAACATCAGGGGTTGGAGGTTCGCACTGTGCGATGATCACAGTTGTGAGATTTGGTGGATCTCCGTGGGAGGATCCGGGTCATGTTCTGGATCCCGGCACTGGCACTAACTCAGGGCCAGGTCAAGGAAATATGCTTGGCAGGAGCATCCAGCCAAGATAGGTGGAGCTTGGCACTGACCAGTGCTTGCAAGTGGCACTGGCAGCAATTGATGTCAGACAAAGCTGAAGGGGACCCGGGGATCAAGACCCCTCTGTGTCCCTGGCGTGATTGGGACAGCAATTCCTGTCTTAGTGAGAGGATTGGGCCTCTTGGTTCAGTGGAGTTGGCCAATGCAGCTAGCCTACTGGGGCACTTTGCCCATCTCTCGAATGCCCCTTATGTTGCAGGTCCTGCAGCGGTGATTTGTTCCGGACCCTTTGTGATGAGGAGTAATTCTTTTGGTGGCCGTCCGGTCCCAAGATCTGCGGACTGGCCTGGATTGTATGTGGTGATGGTTAGGTGCGGTTCGCTTTTATGCGAATGGAAGGTTCAGTTGAGGGTGGCACAGCTGTCACAGCGGCTGTGTCCTACCTGAAGATTTGCTGGGTTCACTGGTGGAGCAGTCAGGCAACAGAGTGGTGTGGGGTGGGACATCCCCAGGGGATGTCACGACCAAGCAGGAACTCCACTCAGTGCATGAATACGTTCACAACGCCAAGACAGTGAACCTTAATCGCTCAAGTCGGTAATCACCCTGAGTTCAACTGTGGACGGTTAGGACTGTTCATCCAGGTCACCGTCCACTTGGTGTGCTCCTCATCTTGGCACTGGCTGGCACTTGGGCCCGATCGATCAGACTAATGTCCGAGCCAGTGTCGGCAGTAGTTGGCAGGTCACTATTGGGCTGGAACCATCCAGAAGCCCCTGGTGACGGACTGTGTCCAGACCCTCTCAGGGTGAGTTTTCTCCGGCGGCTCAGCCAGGGGAGGCTGTGGCACTGATCAGTTGACATGCCTGGGAGTGACCACATGTTTTGGGCATGCAGGATACCCTGAGGAAGAGTGTCCTGAAGCTCCACAGTCTTGGCAGGGCCCCTGATAGGTTGATCTCCCAGCAGTGACGGTGTGCTGGGAAGGTGGTTGAATTAGGCAAAGGAAGAGGATGGTTGCTGGTAGGCTGCCGAGGGTTGTTGCCCAGTTGGTTGCTTGTCCCTGTAGCTCCAGTCTGCTTCAGCATGGCCATACTTTTGCAGATGGTGGACAGAGGTTTGTTAGGTGGTCCATTCCGTGGGGCGAATGAAGGCCGAGGTGTCCGGGTGGCACTATTTTGCGCTGCAAGGTGCTGTGGGAGAGGTTGTATGTCTCCCAGGCATCAGCTAAGCGGCAGGCTTCCTTGAGGGTGGCTGGCTGCTTATCACTAAGATACACAGCCAGAGGCCCACTGGAAGGGTCCTCCAGCATGGTCACAAATCCTCAAAGGTGTTGCACTGCATAGACTCAACCAGTGGGTCCCAGCCTGAGTCTTGTGACAGGCCCATTCCTCTCCAGGACCAGTCAGCATTCTTAGCCATACCTCTGAATCGTTGTCTCCACCTCTCAGGAGTAATTTCATATGCCTGGCATGATGGCCTCACGGACGACAGCCATGTCCCCTCGTTGATCTCTTTCCAATGCTCGGTGAGCGACCTTAGCCCTTCCTGTCTAGGTGCTTGGTAAGCAGTAAGGCCCCTCTCCAGCCAGGCTGACGTCATAGGTCTCTAAAGAGGAATTCGATCTCTTCAAGCCATTGTTCCGGCTCGTCTTCTGTCCATTTCCCATTATGACTGTCAACGAGGTATTTAGTGGCAGATGGGTGGGGCTGAGGCTTGTTGTGCTGCTAAAGCTTCTGCACTCTCCTTGGCTCTCTCAACTCTCCCTGTCTTTGAGACTGGCTAGTTCTTGTCTTTCTTCTCCTTTTTCTTGCTGCATCCTCAGCTTCTTCTTCTCTGCTGTTTGCTTCTTCTCCTTCTCTCATTCTTCTTCTTGCTGTCTTTGTTCTTCTTCATACTTTCTCTTCTCAGCAATCTGTTCCTTTACAAACCTTTGAAGGGCCTGGCCGGAAAGACCGTCCTCCTTCCTATATTCCTAAAATATTGGTGCTCCTCGGTTGACATGTTGCTGATGGGAAGGGGGTGCTGAGTGAGTTACTTAGGTGTTCCCAGAGGAAAGGTTTGTGACGATGAGGAAGTGTCCTTAGATTAGTGGCACTTCAATGAGTGGCACCTTTGAATGAGGTGGCACTGTGGATGAGTGTGCCCGTGAAGGTCACACTTGGGGAAAGTGTTCCTGAAGGAAGTCTGAGTCCTTATGGGCGGATACACTGCTAAATGGAGTGCTCCTGAAATTCTTATGGTCCTTATGGGCGGATGCTCCTGAATGGGGTGTTCCTGAAGGAGCTGGTGGTCCTTATGGGTGGAAACACTGGTTGTATGGCACTCTGTTTCTTCAATACAGGTGCAGTGGCTATAAGATGTTGCTTTGGTTGGGTGGCACTGTGGTGCCGGTGCGCCCCGTGGAGCAATGCAAAATGTCAGTGCATGAATTGGCACTGAAGGTGAGTACTCTGCCTGAGCAGAAGGTAAGTAGGGAGTAAAGGTAAATGAGAGACTCCAGCAGAAGGGAAGAGAAAGGAAAGTGAAAGGAGAAAGATAAGTGCTTAAGTGATTGGGTGCTTAGCAGTGCCGCAGATTAGTGGCACTGAGAGAAATGGAAACTGGATGTGACACAAGTGGGTGGCTAGTTATAAGAACTAGGGGGCGCTGCCTGACATGGGGACAGGTAGGATACGAGAGATGCACACAATGTGCAGTGGTTTTAGCACTTGCAGCAAAAAGCAAGTCTAAGATAAGATATACACCACTCCTGCACTCCAGTTGGAAAACATTAACGAGATAGCTATACATGCGTTTTATAGCGTACGATAAATTATCAGGGCTGAAGCACTTGAAAAGAAAAAAAGCTGTTATGCGCGATTATTAGTTAAACACAAGTGCTCAGAAACTTTACGCACTGTGTATATGATAAAATTTAATGGGTAATGAATTTGAAATTCCTGATTAAGTATTAATATAATTCTTTGTATCTGCTTTTATGATTTGTGAGTTGGTTCCCAAACTCGTAAATGAATTATGTCGGTCCCGTGTTAAATGAACGAATGATACGGAGAGAAGGAAAAAAAAATCTCTCTCTCAGTGAGCGTTATGTAATGGAACGTATTTGTTATGAAATTTGTTAAAAAATACCTTTATGGTTAAGAGAAAATAAATTATGGTTGTGAAATTACGTTAAGGTTTCTTTCTTTTACAAATGAATTTGGGGTAACTTACGTAATTTACTAAAGCATGCTCACCCTCATCAAGTTTCAAAGTTATAACTAAGCGAAGATTTCAAATCTGTTTCACAAAGCTTACGTTACGTTAAGAAACAGGAAGGAACGCTCGTTCCGTGAACGAAAGTTGTGGGGAACTCACACTGAGAGGAATGATCGTAATAGTGCTCTTGCTTTGTCATGCAACAGAGAACGAAAGTGGAATTGGATGGAAAAAACAAACTGCCCCTTCTTAGCTAAATGCGGGTTTTGAATGCGAAATGATTTATTTAACTTTGAATATCAGTAATGTCTTTACTTTACTTTAATATACACTGGGAGGGTTGTTAAATAACTACGCTTGGAACCGTTTTTATTTTTCCAACACTGGGACGATTCTGCGCATGCGCCGATTTGAACAAAACGTTTCTCGCTAGCCAAAAATGCCAGCTGTCACTACACGGTTTCCTGTAAGCTACTGGTTATCTCAAAATTTATCACTAACCAAGAAATGTACATTTCTTTGCCAAAAATTCCGAAATAAACTCTTAGCTACTGGTCTAGCTTACACATGCAAAATTCCTAACTACACACTCCCTAATTCCTGACTGGCAAACTCACACCTGTCCTTACACTTTGGACATTTTTGCGGGTGACACTTCGCGCTTACCTCTCTGTTTTCACTAACATAAAACCCTATACTTCCTCCCTGTGTTTTGGATGCTTGTAACGATACGAGAACTGTTGCTTTCTTTAAAAAAAATAATAATATCACTTCTCTTATTTCCTTAATAAAAACATGCACATACCTGTTTACCAAATCCACTCCGATCGCTCCTGTGTCTTTTGAATAATGAAATTATTACCGTAAATTAAAATAATTGATTATATATTCTGGTTTTTTTCTAGTCTGCAGCTTAATAGCGAGGCTATAAACGCTAATATACTAGATCCTGGCAATAAACGTCACTGTCATAAACTGGTCGTTCTTGGTCGTGGGAAAAAATTGAACAAATTTAAAACTTATGACTGCAAAAAACCAAGTGCCCCCAGATTATGAACAAAGGAAAAATTTTGAAACTTACCTTAGATTTTCCCTGGTTTACAATTGAATGAGTAAGGTCACCATTTGGAATTAGAATTCTTTTACAATTTAAAGGGTTTATTTACAGAGATTTAGCAATTAACCAAGGAGACAAAACAAATGCAAAATGGTAACCAAGGGGCAGGCTCATTAAATATATAAAGAGAGCAATACTGCAGTGATTGGCAAATAAGCAAGCTATTTAATAAGGGGGCCAATGTACAATACAATTATTCCTTTATAATAATAATAACCTGGTTAGGCCCAAAATTACATTAAAGGGTTCTTCGTTAATTGCTGCAAGGATTGAACTCCAGGATGGGAAAAATAATTCATATAAAATTTGGCGGGGCCACAACGGACTTCAGAATTCGGACTGGGACCAGGAATATTTTCAGGATTTGAAAGGCAGTCAGAATTATCGATAACACAAGTGCAATGAAAGGCGTGGACTCTTCTGCAAGAGAGGTTCTGGATTAGAAACAGCAGCACACACTGAAGGAAATGGAATCCCCATATAAAATGTTACACATTGCACATGTTAAATATTAACCACTCAAAGCAGCAGATAATTATAATGAAATCACCTGAGCACAGTTTGAGAATCGTAATTGCGTTGGACTTTTAACAAGACACGTGGCGTTTTACACTCACACAAATACGGTCGATTTTTCCTGTATTCCTTAGCCTAAATTTCCCTTAAGTTGTTTTCCCTGGGGATAACTGGATGACCATCATGGGATCTTTAAAAACACTGCCTCAGCTTCTTTAGGCACAATTTTGGGCTGATTTTCTATATCTAGACGCAAATTGTCAGGAGTCACTTAACAACAATTTCTTTGTGGAGGAGGACAACAGTTTAAAGGAAATGGTTTAAGGGGTTTTAAGTAGAAGGAAGGGCTGGTTTTCGACTACTTGTGATGTATGAAGGTTGCCTTTAGTCCTGTCAATCAAACAAGCTGTCCTGATAATGAGTTAATTTTCTTCCTTGTTTTTCACATGAGCTCTGCTCTTCGCAAATGAAAAACAAATTCGTCTTGTAGGGGCCTTCTATTGACATTCCTGGAAACAAAACTGAAATATGGAAAATGTACTCAAAAACTGTTTTATTATTTTACGATATGGTCCAGTGCCCAATGACTGAACTTCCCAGACGCGCTTCATTCTCACGTAATTGAAAAATGGGGAAGGGATTTACCCTAAATCTGCTAATTTATTTGCTAACAATTTAATCTAGTTCAAAAAATTGTTTCTGCCCGTTGCCCGCCAATATTATCTTATGTCAAATGACAGCAGACTGCATTAAAAATTAAATATATGATACTGATATATATATTTATATATATATATATATATAATATATATATATATATATATATATATATATATATATATATATATATATATATATATATATATATATATATATATATATATATATATATATATATATATATATATACATATATAATAACTAATTATCGTTATTATAATAAACTCTGAACGTCATAGATCAGATATTTAAGATCTAAAAAAAACAAACATAAACAATATACAAAGACCATAATCAAATGAAAGCTTATGTTCAAAATTCTTGCACCTAAGACAATGCTGAAAATTCACCCGAAAGTGAGAATGATATAAACGACAACAGGTATATTAGGTAAAGTATAAAATGATGTATATATTTGATGAGTGTGAACGGGTTATAGTAAATTCCCTATATAATCATTTGTCTGTAAGTCAACACTGAAATATTACATCGATAAGATAATAAATCTTTTAATATATATATGCAATATTTTATGTATATATATTTATTAGTCAAATTATAATTTAGTATATATATAGATATATATTATATAGATAGGCATGAGAGAGTTTATGATAGAAACTTACTCTTTGTATTGTTCTTTACCCCCTTTGAACACTGGATGTATATTAAATGTCCAAACCAATAATTTTGGCATTGATAATTTATATAACGTATCTGAGAATTCTAAAGGTGGACTATAAAAAGAACAATTAGCCTTGAAATTATATATAATTTTCACTATTTATTGAAGTTCGCTCTTTGATATTTTTATCTTTACAATGTAGTATACCATTATTTATCACATATATATATGGGATAATTATATATAAGGAGACAAACAATATATTTGTATATATATATAGGTGTCTATAAATATATATATATATATGCATATAATATATAAATATATAATAATATGTGTGTGTGTGATGTGTTTGTGTTGTGTAATGTAACCTATTTTGTGCCTGGTGTATAGATTTATCGTGTACATAGAAACTCTGTAACACACAATATGGGTGCTGTATAATTACATTATTTGGGTGGCAGGCGATAATCCGACTAAGTTAATGGACTGCACCAATTAGGTCATTAATTAAAGGCAATCAGAATTATCCCTCCTAGTACTCAGGCTGTCCACATTCCGGTGAGGCCGTTCTGGAAAGATTACAAAGGAATCATGTTAATTTACAAAAACACTGAACGTAATAATAGTATTTTTTTTTTTATTTCTGTTGTAGAAAGCTTTTTCAATTTATATTGTTATGGCCTAGATAATTGATCAAGTTGTACAAATGCTAACAATGAACACGCAATTCTTCAGATTTCATTCATTTTAATAAAAATTGGCACGGTTAGAAATAACACAAACAAGCGTCAAGTAAAAGTATGTAATAATAACCTGAGTATGGAAAAGTGTGGCGACGTTTTCTGTCATTGATTATCATGGGATATTACAAAAATTTAGGTCAAGATTTTATGAATCAAATCTGGAAAAGTTATAGGACGTCCAAAACGGAAAGGTGCAATGTTCGTGGTCATTTTGGTTTGAGAAGGCTATTGAAAATTAATAAAAAAAATAGAAATTTGTAAGTTAGGGACGTATTGGAATTGACTCACAGCAAAATGATCGGCTGTTGTGTACGGCTCGAACCTTAATTATCCACCCACGGAAAAGATGGGCTTGATGTTAGGTCCTGCCAGTTACTGTATAACGAGATTATTTTGAATCTTTCCGGTTTGAAGATTTCATTGATGATGGCCACTTCGGAATTCTCTGTCAACATTCCAAAATCTGCAAAAGTAAAACCAGTTTATGTTGTCTGGAAAGGGAA
This sequence comes from Macrobrachium rosenbergii, assembly GCF_040412425.1. Lineage (NCBI taxonomy): Eukaryota > Metazoa > Arthropoda > Malacostraca > Decapoda > Palaemonidae > Macrobrachium > Macrobrachium rosenbergii. The sequence continues at coordinate 5,319,220 of NC_089742.1, read as the reverse complement.
GGACTAAATCCGCATTTTTGTCCGTAGAAACAAGGAATTGGATTCGGTCTTTGGGACTGAGAGATAACCCATCCATTCTCAAACTAATATTCCATTTTAGTCTGGTTCCTGGGTTTAGCACCAAACTCGATGGTGGAAAGAAGGGGGAAGATATTTAAAACAACAACTGATTATTACCTTTCACCTGGTAAAGATATGCCTTCCCAGGCAATATATGTATGGTTGAAAATGCATGCCCGTATATATAATATGACTTGAAATTCAAATGATTACTTTCTATTTGCCCGCCAATTTGTTGTTTAGAAAACAACAGGATCGTGGATGATGCAGCATCTACATAACAGGAATATATCCTTGACAAAGATTGGATTATATATAAACTAAATATATATATATTTTGGAAATATATATATATATATATATTATATATTGTCATATAAAATTCTGATTAGTATATAATACATATATATATATTAATTGTTGAACCTCTATTTATAAATTCTAGAACTTTAAAAAGATTCATTTTATCACATATAACAAATAAAAATACATAAACATTACATATATGTAGGTCCCTATAGACCGGTTTTTTTCGACTTTATTTCAAGCCATTGACTGATAATCTTATAAAAAGGATAAATTTCTGCCAATTATACTACAAGAACAGTATGTATAAATACGTAAAAACAGTTGAAAGCTCCATATCCCCGTACTCAGGCCGGATACGAGGTTAGGATGGGTTAAAATCATTTGGCTAAAAATCACAATAGACTCTCAAAAAACATTGCTGATAAACAGACCTCCCCACCCTCAGATCCACACCTGACCAGGATTGTCAATGATGTTGTTTTTGAAACTCATTAACAGTACTACCCTCGTACTGTTTTTGCGCAAAAAAATAAATGATAATCTATTTTCATACATCTCTACTTCCATAGAAATGGTTTTTTAAATTTAAACAATTTACAAATTTCTTTTGAAATTAAAGGATCAAGTATATACATTTTAATTGATTGATATTCACCACAAGAATGGTTGCAACAATCTTTTATGAAAGGGAAAATGATGTTCACTTCCAGTGCATTATTTAGAATATACAATTTCCTTTTGCAATCCTTCAGGGGATAACTGATTGATTCTCACTAATCATGTACAAATACAACTGTTCCCTTGTTTCATATCTCACACATTTCTTATGTTGTTCAATTCTTTTTTCAAGTGGAAATTGCAGTTTGGAGAATATAAAATTTGTAAAGGACTTACACGAATTTTTTATATAGCACACCCTTTAATATTGTCTGGGAAGTTCTTGATTACTGACATTTTTCATTGTTGTATTGTTCTTAAATGTGACATTAAACAAAAAATTCTTAAGAAGATAGGATATCTTTCTACTATTGAGATATAAAGGCATCAAGCAAATTTTTTCTGTGTTGTAAGGTTCTTTCTGGTTTTGATACATAGTCTTTTTTTGCCGCTT
>NC_089742.1:5307740-5312740 GCF_040412425.1 Macrobrachium rosenbergii | reverse complement strand
AAGGAACTCCCTGCGTTCATCCGTTGCCACCCACAATCAAGTAAATATCCCCTTGACATTCGTAGTAACTGGCGTACCTTGCCTAGTATGCAATTACTTTGCAATTATCAGCAGAACAGCAACTGCTAGCTGGTCTGCATAATAAGAGACGACCCTGGTATCATACCTCCTCCATTTTAAGAACATGAGAAGAGCCAGTTTCACAGTGTAAGTACGTGTCAAAATATTTTTTTTTAGGTTTATGCTAGGTGCGAAAAGTGACTGCAATCAGAGTTAGGTAATTGATAGACCACATTCATGCCAAATTAGTTCATGAGAGGAGAGAGTGTATTAACAATTCCATGAGATTTTTGTGCTATAGTATGTTACATTCATGTTTTGAGAATATGAAGCTAGAGAGTAATTCAGTTGAAGAGCTAAATAAAAAGGAATTTTAGCCTCTATTCCTTCGTCCAGTTAGGCACTGCTGGCGACCACCAAGCTTTGACTCCAGCTATTTTGCATTGCTGGATTTATCTCTCTTTCTCTCTCTCTCTCTATCTTCTCTCTCTCTCTTTCTCTTGTCTCTCTCTCTCTCTGATCAATAGGAAAAAGCTAGGAAACGTAAGAATCTAAATTTCTGCTCTCAAGATGAGAGAATAGTAATTCTGACATGGAATCTTCAATTCCAGGCCCTGTGGGTCCATCTCTAACCGTCCGCCATCTTTGATTTGTGAGTTCCATTAGAAATTCCATTGCTATAAAAACTGCATGCACAGCACTCATATATAAATCCCTTTCTTTCGTTCGCTAATTTTTATCATTAAATCCATACTCCTTGCCGTATTTTTGAAAGTAATAAACCTTTAATTCTTTAACTAAGTAGGATATTCCTCGGCAAGCCCGTAATATTCCTGTAAATTTATTTATTTACGATTATATCAGCGAGAATTTCCTCTGTCATTCATTACTGCGAGAGCCTCCGGAGACAAAGTGGGAAAGAGTAGGCTCAGTAGGAAAAAAAGCCAGACATGCAGCCAAGACGTGTTGCACCCCCCCAGCCTCACCAGAGGCTGACTCACCCATTGACGGCAGATGTCACGAGACCAGAAGTAAACACTAGAGTACTATTATAAGTCACATGAGCTAAGGTTTGTTTTGAAAACAGAGAATAACCATTCCTTTCCTTCCCCACACATAACCTCTCGGCAGTCCGGACTGCCCCGTGCACGTTATAAGATTAAGCATTTTTGTCTTACCTCATGCGTTGGAGATTTTTGTATTCGATAGGATCAATGTTTTGTTTTCAATTATGAACATTTAAAATTATTTGACAGTGCAAGGATAATTTCTTTACACACCATAAGTGTATAACCCTGTGAGTCTTTTTTTTATTAGTTCTGCAGCGTCTCTCCACAAAATCTAATATAAACAAAGGCTTACGTTAGCTTGGGCTAAATTTTCGTTCATTAAGAACCACTAAGTCTTTTCAGACACCCTGAAATTTGAGGCTTTTTTAGACATACTAATTTTCGTTCATTCTAAACAATTGACTGTTTTGTTGAATTAAATTTGTCTTATTCACACATTAATTTTTAACTGAGTCTTTCCAGACACCCTGAAATTTGTCTTATTCAGACATAGCAATTTCTTTTCATTCTGAACAATTGAGTCTTTCAGACACCTTGAAATTTCTCTTATTCAGACATTAAATTTTAACTGAGTCTTTCCAGACACCCTGAAATTTGTCTTTTTCAGATATATTAATTTTTGTTCATTCTGAACAACTGAGTCTTTCAGACACCTGAACTTTAAGTCTTTCCAGACAACTGAGTCTTTTCATACAACTTGGGTCTATTCAGACACCCTGAATCTGTTCATTTCGAACAATCTTGAGTCTCTTTAGATATATTGAACCTGTTCACTCGAACAGCCCTGAGTCTTTTCAGACACCCTGAGTCTTCCAAAACCCCTTGAGTCTTTTGAGACACCCTGAGTCCTTCAAGACACCTTGAATCTTTCGAGGCACACTGAGTCTTCCGAGATACCTTGAGTCTTTCAAGACACCCTAAGTCTCTCAAGACACCCTGAATCTTTCGAGATACCTTAAGTCTTTTGAGGCACCCTGAGTCCTTTGAGACACCCCAAGTCCTTCAGATACACTGAAGGTTAAGCCTTACAGACAACAAGAGTTTTCAGACATATTGATTTTCTAATGGGTCACGCCCACATAGGCGTTATCTCAAGATGTCTACAACATCCAGATCCCAGCAAAATGAGGACTTCAAGTTCTACATGTCCGGTGGAAAGGACATGGGACTGTCAGGACAAGCCCTGAGGGATTGGGTCCAAGAGAGAGTAGACGATGCCAAGGTGTAAAGAGAAGTAAAAAGACAGGAGGAGAAAGAAAGAATAGCCCAGGAGAAACAAGAAGAGAAAGAAACACAGGAGAAGGAGAAAGGCAGGAGAAGAGAAAGAAAGAATAGCCAAGGAAAAACGAGAAGAGGCAGAAAGACAGCAGAGGGAGAAAGAAGGAGCTCATCAGCTCATCAGCTCACGACATGCGCAACACACTAACACCCTCTCCTCACTCAACCATCAACAGTGTGGGCACCCTCACAAGAAAATGGGTCGAAGATGAGCCTGAAGACTGGCTTCACCATATTTAAAAGGTCCTGACGACTTATCAGCCCTCTACCAAAGAAGTGTCTCTGATCCTGGGAGGGCACCTTGAAGGGAAGGGTGCCATTCACTTCAATGCTCTCCCTCCTGAGGATCAAGGAGATCTTGCCCATGTTCTCCAAGCCATTATAAAGACTTTTGAAATAACTCTCGACCGTCGGAGGAAAAGATGGAGAAATATGCCCAAGAAATCAGGGCAGACCTGGTCTGAATGGATCTTCAAAAAGACCCAGGCCCTGAAGCTTTGGCTAGAATCTCTGAGGGCTATTAGTGTAGAGGATGTCCTTGAACTCTTCCAGCTCAAGGATTTCTTATTTTATGCCCCGCCAGCTCTCGCCACTCATCTATGCGATAAAGCGCCTAAGACAGTGGTTGAGTGCTGTTGTTGGCTGACATATGGGATACACATCATCCCCACCTTAGTTCCCATGGACGCCAATTATATCCCTCCTTGCCTGCCTAACCAACTCCCAGCAACCTCACAAGAATGGGCACTCCCATAAGAAACCTGTGTGTGGGCATTGTAAGAGAACAGGGCACTCCACTGAACAGTGGTGCTTGAAGGCTGAGAATCAGCCAGACGACCCCTCTACGTCCTCAACTGGGACAACACCCCAACGAACCACACCTGGGTCATGGACGAAGAGTAAAGGGCCTGCTCCCTCCAATGGGACAGTGCCAGGTAAAGATTATAGCCAGACTTATTGCCCGGCCTGCAAAGTCTAATGGCACTCTGCTCAATGGGCAAAATGCTCTAATAATAATAAATGAAGTACGCCCGCCCTTGCCCTGACAGTCACCAACCCAACATCCTTAGGTCCTCCAGCCCAGGGTCCCATTTATGTGGCACTTCCCTGCTGTAGATGCCCCTCCAGCCATGTCATGGCATTTGATGATTCTGGTGCACAAATGTCCCTCATAAGGTAAGTCAAAGTTCCTTGTGGAGCCACCATTAACAGACGTAAACTTGTCACGATTGAAGGTATCAATCACTTTAAGATGATACTTCCTACTGTCAAGTTGAGGATCACGAGACGTCATAGATCTGAAATCTGCGACCTCACAGTCTCCAGATACATTCTTGGAGGTTATGACCTCCTCCTGGGGCAGGACTCCCAGTCCCCATCTAAGTTACAGCAATCCAGGGGTCCAAATCCCCCAAATCCTTCATTAGGCACGAGTAAACCTCAAACGCCTGCATTTGGTCCACTGCCAGTGCCAACTGAGTGTGATGTGCAGTGGTCCCCCTCCATCAAGATTGATTCCAGATCCCATTCCGGTGCCCGGCCCTGCCCCATTGCCAGTGCCAGGGCCCCAAATAGATCCCCCTCCAGGAGATCCCACACTTAATTCACAATCTCTTCCAGTGTCACTTGGGTGCAATGAGCAGTGCCATGCTCTGTCCATCCCAAATGACGAGCAAATTCCAAATCAAATATTAGTGCCTGAACCTGCCTTAGTGTCAGTGCCAGAGCATGCCCCTGATCTCCATTCCAGAGATCCCAGTATAGGCCCTCTTTCCTCTCCCGGCTTGGCTCCACTACCAATGCCGGTAAGAGAGACGGATCCTTTCGAAAACAGCGGAAGCTCACCTGAAGGTGTGGCCTTGCAACCCATGCCTGAGCTGGTCATTCTTACCTGTGAGCCTCTCACAGCCGCAACGACCGCTTCCTCTCTGTCTCAGTCTGCCACAGACACAACAGTGAGTAAGGATTCTGCCATGTCTCAATTGGCCGATGAACACAAGGAACTGTGATGGATCATGATAGAGCTTGCAAGAAAGGCCTCTGCATCAGCTGTTAAAGAAGCCAATACAGGTGGCACTCAAATACCCTCCTCAGGCTTGGTGCCACCGATTCCCCGACCAAGACAAACCATCAATGTAAGAGAGGTCTGTGGAGGAAATACCACAGGAGTGGATAATTCCAGGTAGCTTAAAAGAGCCCCAGAGCTCTCCTGGCACCCGTGCCAAACTGGCACTGGCACAGTGCCATCCCTTCTCCCTACGAAGACTTTGGCACCTCTATCCAGAAGAGGATGTCAGGGTCCTTCACCTATCTATTTTCCTTATAACTCTATCTCTTATTCTTTTCCTTTAACATTTCCCTTCCTTACTTTTGATTATTACTCACATTTATTTTATGCCTTACCAAGACCACCATTTTTCTTTAATCCTCTCTGCCAATGCAGAGTGCCATTGACAGATACGCCAACTGTATAAGTCCAATGACTCCCCGTTCATGCCTACCGCAGCATGATGCATTTAAAATACGATATGCCATCGCCATTAGTTATTATTATATAAGTGCCAACTTGTCACAGTGCCATTATCACAGATG